>NC_064811.1:91724018-91881342 GCF_023721935.1 Panthera uncia | reverse complement strand
GGGACAGAGAGAGACAGAGCATGAACGGGGGAGGGGCAGAGAGAGAGGGAGACACAGAATCGGAAACAGGCTCCAGGCTCCGAGCCATCAGCCCAGAGCCTGACGCGGGGCTCGAACTCACGGACCGCGAGATCGTGACCTGGCTGAAGTCGGACGCTCAACCGACTGCGCCACCCAGGCGCCCCGTCCTTCTGGGAATTTTTAATATGAATAATGAATATTTTAAATAAGAATCTCTTTAATCTTCTTAATTATCCTAGTTCTATTCAAAGAAATTTACAATACATAGAATTATAATTTCTTATTTTTTTTTAGCTTTTTTAGCTTCTAACAACAACATTAACTTTGCAAAGTAAATATGTAAATATCAGCTTCTTGAACATTATTTTTCATGGAACTTAGAATAGTGGGCAGATCATAATGAGAGCTCAATGTATTTGACTGACTGATGTTGGAAAACAGAAATAGATGTTAATTATAGTTGGAGTAATTTCATTTCTCTTGAGTGAGAACATCAGCATCTAATATAATGCTTCATTGTAATCTTTCATTTATAATTCTATTTCTCAAATAAGTATTTTATAAAATGTACTTCAGAAATAATCAGAGGACTATTGAATATACTTACATTTAATTTTCTCCTGTATTATTTTCTTATATGGTGTCTTCAGAAAATGTCTATAAACACATAGCCGTATCCAATTAAATTATGCAGTGGTTATTGAATCTGGGTCACCCCTGGCTTCTTTCTTTTCTTTTTTTTAATGTTTATTTATTTATTTTGAGACAGAGAGAAGCCTAAGCAGGCTCCACACTGTCCGTGCAGAGCTGGATACAGAGCTTGAGCTCACTAACAGTGAGATCATTACCTGAGCCCAAATCGAAAGTCGGATGCTTAATTGACTGAGCCATCCAGGCATTCCACTCTTGGCTTATTTCTACAGTTAATAGTGATTGCTTCTCCAAGGAGGGTGAGAATTTTAAAATCCCATTGACTGGTACATGGAAAAGTGCTAAATATACAAAGAGACATTCTGAATCCTACTATGTGAAAGAAAAAATCCACATAAAATATGTGACATTTTCTTTTAAAATAATAATTTTAAAAATATGCTTATTCCTCTCTTTCCTAAAAACAAAACACACTAGCAGTTAATAATAAAGGAAGATAATAAAATTCTGGAAAGACTGATGAAGATAAGGAATGCCAAATATTTGAATCAAATTATGTGTTATTTTTGATGGCTAAATTTATGTGACTAAAATAATTACCTTTCACAACTCTTAAACATGTGTGCAGACATACACATACAATTATTGCAGTTGAGTTTTATTCTTGTTCTTACTAAACTTTCTTTTCCTCACAGCCCCCTTTAGTCTTATAGAACTGAGAGTGTATTTACCTGTATTTTGCTTGAAATGTGGGAAATTGATTTGCGATTTAGGAAGTCAGTAGGAAAGAACAATCTGGAAGCCAAAAATACTATAGAACCCCCAGTGTGACTGAGAAAAAAAAATTAGATAAAGTCTGGCGGTGATGGCTGAGAATACAGAACTATTTTTGGGTTTTGCATCAGGAGAGCAGGGAACAGATCACTTCCATCCATAGGGTCATGGAGAGATCATACCTGGAATTCAATTTACTGTTTTGTGAACTCTGAGAAAAGAAACTAAGTCAACTATAGAGAGTGAAATGATGGTTACCAGAGGTGAGATGGGTGAGGGATGGGCGAAATAGGTGGTGAGGATTAAGGAGGAGCACTGGGTGATGTATGGAATTGTTGAATCACTATAGTGTACACCTGAAACTCATGTAACATGGCATTTTAACTAACTGGAATTAAAATAGAAACTCAAAGAAAAAAAAAGAAAAGAAACACTGGAGGAGATCCAGAAATGAGAAATAATAGTGATAAAGAGAACTGAAGAATTGATTTGTGAGGAGAGATTAAGGCAGCTAAATGTGTCAAGTTAAGTGAAGATTAAGTGGGCACTGATAACATGCTGTTCGTATTTCTGAAGTCTAAATGAAGAGAGGACATATTTAGCATAATATGCTCAGACATAAGAAGGAAAAAATAAAGAAGGAGATGGCTTTCAAGGAAATAGATTCCAAAAAACTTATTTTAAAATACCTCTTACTTTTTTTCACAGAAATACTATCTTTGATAAGGCAGTTACTGTAAAAATGATTTTATAAAATAAATATGGGATTATAAACTTCTTAAAGTTATGGTGCAGTTCATATAAGAATTTACAGATATCTTTTAAATCTTTATTCCTGTTAACCAGGAACTGCTAGAAATTATAAGACAGCATTTAATTATGGTTTAAAAAAATAAAGAGAAGAGTTTCTAAGACAGCAGTGCTCAAACTTTATGTTTCAGGACCCCTTTATACTTTAAAAAAGCATTTAAGTTTCCAAAGAGCACTGTTTACATTGTTCATTGTTATAGAGATTGATATTTACCATATTAGAAATTAAAATGAAGATAATTTTGACATATTTATCACTTCTTTAAAAGTTATGATAGTCAGCTTATTATATGTTACCATATAGGACACATTTTTATTTTTATTTACTTATTTTTTCAATATATGAAATTTATTGTCAAATTGGTTTCCATACAACACCCAGTGCTCATCCTAAAAGGTGCCCTCCTCAATACCCATCACCCACCCTCCCCACCCTCCCACTCCCCCATCAACCCTCAGTTTGTAGAACACATTTTTAATGGAAAGTAGCTATAGAGGAGAAAAATGGCATTGTTTTACATTTTTGCAGGTGTCTTTAATGTCTGGCTTACTGGAAGACAGCTTGATTTTTACACTTAATATTGCAATGTGTTGTTTTAGTTGAAATATATGTAAAAAGTCCAGAGTCACACAGATATGAGGTTGGGAAAAAGAGAGTATTTTAATATTTTTTTCAAATAATTGTGAATATCCTTTTTGATAACCACTAAAACTTGACAAGTTGTAGTTTTTTGCAGGTTAGTTGCAATGTGGAATCTATAATATAACAGTAAACTTTTAATACTTTCTTACTTTAATTTTTTTTCAACGTTTTTTATTTATTTTTGGGACAGAGAGAGACAGAGCATGAATGGGGGAGGGGCAGAGAGAGAGGGAGACACAGAATCGGAAGCAGGCTCCAGGCTCTGGGCCATCAGCCCAGAGCCCGACGCGGGGCTCGAACTCGCGGACCGCGAGATCGTGACCTGGCTGAAGTCGGACGCTTAACCGACTGCGCCACCCAGGCGCCCCAATACTTTCTTACTTTAAAATCCATTGGTCTGCCATCAACAAAACAAAAAGGCAACCTACTCAATGAGAGAAGATATTTGCAAATCACAAATCCGGTAAGGGATTAATATTCAGAATATATAAAGAATTTACACAGTTTAATATTAAAAAAACAACCCAATTAAAAAATGGGCTGAAGACTTAAATAGACATTTTCCAGAGAAGATATACATCTGCCAACAGGCACATGAAAAGATGCTCAACATCACTAATCATCAGGGAAATGCAAATTAAAACCACAATGAGATATCATCTCACACCTATCAGATTGGCTATTATCAAAAAACAAAAAAATAGTGTTGGTGAGAATGTGGAGAAAAGGGAATCCTTCTATGCTGTTGGATGGGAATGTAAATCAGTGCAACCACTGTGGAAAACAGTATGAAGATTTCTCAAAAAATTAAAAATAGAAATACCATATAATCCAGTAATCCACTTCTGGGTATTTATCTGAAGAAAACAGACTACCAATTTGAAGAGATACATGCACCCTTATGTTCATTGCAGCATTATTTGCAATAGCTAAGATATGGAAACAACCTCAGTATCCATTTATAGATGAATGAACCCTATATATGTATGTATTATATTCATATATATATATATGAATATATAATAGTCCATTCATCTATAGATGGATATAGTCCATTTATCTGTAGATGGATACTGAGGTTGCTTCCATATCTTGGCTATTGCTATTGGTACAATTTGGTGCTAGTGCTCTGGCTTATCTACCATCAGTGCAAAAGTCAAATAATGTCATAGCATAATTACAAAAATAGTTTGACCTCACACACCTGCTGGACATGTCTCAGGGACAGTCTGGAAAGTACTGAGAAGCAAAAATTTTGATAATTAATTATTGGGATTTAGAGTGAAGGCTGCCATTTCTCTTTTTATCTTTTGGTCCCTGAGCCCATGTATGTGAGAAATAGTATCATATATTAGCTGCTGGTTCAGAATGCACACTACATGCTAGAATATTCCATATCTTGTGAGGTATTTCTTCACAATAGAGGCTGAAACTAAGTCTCAACACATGTCCTGTTTTAGCACTAAGCTACTAAATAAGTCCTGGGATGGGTGGGAATGTGTAAATGATTCCAATTCCCTTTAGAAGAAGGTAGAGGGGAGACATGCAGTAGTAGCTGGTGGTGCTCTCATAGGCTTCTTTCTTTCTTCTTTCTGCCAATAACACACATCCCTTTCATTCAAGAGGCTCTGGGTTTGGAAACTGAATTAGACCTGATAACTGGATGAAGAGCCAAGGCTTTGCACTGTGATCATACAGTCAGTTCTCTGTCAGATTTAGAGATTCTGCCTCCCCCCCCCCCCCCGCCAATTTTACAGATACTATTTGGTTGCTCATCTATTTCAGATTTCAGTCCTGGGGTCCAAGAAGGTTTAGAAGTTACTCTTTTCACCCCAAATTTGAGAAATGCATTGTTAAAGAATATAGTACAGCATCCCAAAGTACTATAATAGTTGTTCTATCTAGGCTGGAGATGAAAATGCACTTCCTAATTCCGTGAGGATCACAGGATCTGGGTGTGGCAAGGCCCAGTTGTACCACTTAATCAACAGAAGAAAATATTGTGGTTGTCATAATTAGGTGGTTACCAGATTTTTAAACATTTTAAAATTCATTTATTTAGACTAAAACAAAGCAAAACAAAGCAAAAACAGCAGCCTATCCATTTCTTTCACCCCCTAATCCCTGCCTCTTGCAACCACCAATCTGTTCTCTGTTTCTGTGAGCTTTTTTTTTTTAAGTTTCACCTAAAAAAAAAAAAAAGATCATACAGTATTTGTCTTTCTCTGTCTGATTTATTTGACATAGCATAATGCCCTCAAGGTCCATCCATATTGTCACAAATGGCAAGATTTTATTCTTTTTTTACGGATGAATAGTATTTCACTATATATATATATATATATATATATATATATATATATATCTCACAATTTCTTTACCCATTTGTCCACTGATGGGTATATAGGTTGTTGCCATATGTTGGCTATTGTAAACAATGCTGCAATTCTGCAATGCTGCAATGAACATGAGGTTACTGGAAATTTTTGACTATAGAGGTCTTTGACAATACCTACTCATACTCTAGTTTCCTTCAGAATGTTTCCCATTTCTAAAATATCACTAAAGACCTCTTCTTCTTCTTCATCCTTCTCAAATGCTTTTATAGTACTCCAGTTTTTGTTTGGAAAATGTTACTATTGCAATGTACAAAGAAATATTGCTCTTCAATATTTTGCAACAGTAGACAAGGAAAGGTATACTTTATCTAAGTAGCTTTATATATGAAAAATTACATAAGTAATCTAGAAAATATTTATCTAAGTTTATCGCTTCAACCAAATGGTAAAATTAAGATCACTAAAATATAGCGTAAAGTGTGAAATAATTTGAGGTGTGAGCATACCATATGAATTCAATCAGCCTTTTTCCTCGAAATTTGGTCATTAGATTTTTAAAGTCTAAGAGTTTTCTGGACTTTTGTTTTTTTTATTTTTATTTATTTTTATTTATTTAAAAAAATTTTTTTAATGTTTATTTATTTTTGAGACAGAGAGAGACAGAGCATGAACGGGGGAGGGGCAGAGAGAGAGGGAAACACAGAATCGGAAGCAGGCTCCAGGCTCTGAGCCATCAGCCCAGAGCCCGACACGGGGCTCGAACCCACGGACCGTGAGATCCTGACCTGAGCTGAAGTGGGACGCTTAACCGACTGAGCCACCCAGGCGCCCCTTCTGGACTTTTGTTTTTAAATAAAGGGCTAGATAATAAGTATTTTAGAGTTTATAGGCCATATTATTTCTTTTTTTTTTTTTTTAAGTTTATTTATTTATTTTGAGAGAGAGACAGAGAGAGAGTGAGCAAGCAGGGGAGGGGGAGAGAGAGGGAGAGAGAAAATCTCAAGCAGGCACTACATTATTAACACAAAGCCTGACATGGGGCTCAAACTCACAAACCATGAGATCATGACCTGAGCCCAAATCAAGAGTAAGATGCTTAATCGGCTGAGCCACCCGGGTCAGTTTCCTTAGACCATATGGTTTCTATTGTGACTACTCAACTTATGCTTATAGTACAAAAACAGCCATAGATAATATGTACATGAATTGGTAAAGCAGTATTTTAATAAAAGTTATTTATGAAAGCAGGCAGTAGGCCATAGTTTGCTGATCTAAGCTTATGCTTTACTTTTTAGTGTGTAGCAACTTTTATACCATGTCTTTTTGCAAATTTGTTTGAATAATATACCCACATCCTCTAGTTACTCACTCCTTGCTCTCTTATTTGTATCTAAACTTTTGATTCTTAATACCTCACCCCTGAAATTTTTATTAATAGTTATTAATTATTTTTTATATCATTAATATTTTATAGGTCAAATTCAATAACCTTGTTTGGGTTTGGAATCCTAGCTTGCCTACATATTTTAGCAGGGAATATTGTTAGAGTCAAGATTTGGATAAGCCATTTAACATCACATGCTGGCCTATTTAAAAGAGGATATTAGATAAGTTAATGGATGTATTCTGAACTGCAAGCAGTTGGTCTGATTATTATGTGACTCATTGGTCTGTATCCTTCTAGGGTTAACTAGTGAGAAATCAATATTACCCAGGACCTATAACTAATGATGCCCAGGAGATATTCAGGTTACTCTGAGAATATCCCTGAAGATCTCTAAGTAAAATATGAGCAGGGGCATTAGACTGGCAGGATGGAACTCTCCTTAGAGGGTAGGAAAGAAGATGATGCTGAGTGACCAAGCCAATACTTTTTTAGAAGTGGAGAGTGAAAAGGTGAGAAAGGTGACAAAGTCTAGTAGTATAAACATGCTAATAAATCTCATTCCAATCCCACAGTGAAATACAGCTTACTTAAATGAAAGCTTCTATAAAGCACTACCTTAATTCCTAAGTAAAATTTGGCTACTTATTTAACAAAATTTAAAAGATAAAATTCACTGTAGGTGTGATAATGTATTAAATTATTCAAAAGGTAATTAAGCTAACACTCTCAACACTGAATCTAATGTGATTTTGCCAACTTCATTTCCTTTTTTTTTTTTTAACATGTGAAATCTTACAGTTTAGCATGATTTGGATAGCTTAGTTCAATTTTAAAGGAAAATAATTTAGTACATATTTTTTTGTTTCCCTTTCCCACTTGAATAGTTTTCCCGACACACTGCCCATCTTTAATGTACATAATGCATGATGTGGTAAAAGGAACTGTCGAGAACAATTCAATCACATTAAAAATATCCCCGCAGAAAGTATCCATCACATGGTTTGCAAAGTTTGTGGCTTCATCCAAAGTAAGTGTAAAACTAAAACAGAAGTCGTTGGTCTTTTACTATTGAGTCCCTACCACATGACTATATAGATTTCTGAAGCTGGTTGTTTGGTGTTCTACCTTCCATGCATATTGAATTAATTCTCTTGGCATTTTGCTGATTATTCCACTGCCTTTTCATTTGAACTCAGAAAATGTCATTTGCTTCTCTTTTTAGACTAGATTTTAGCATTTCTTCCATTTTGTGATAATCACCATTGCTGCTATTTTCCTTACAGTTGACCATTCTTATGAGATTACCCTGGAGATGTTTCCAGAGAATTATTATGGTTGTTGTGTATTCATGCATTGGGATCTAAGTGTATAAGAAGAGCACAATCCTAGGTAATTCTTTGGTTATTAGACTATGGTGTTTAGATGTAAAACGAAGTTTATGTGTTCATTTGTTTGTTTCTTCACTGACAAATATCATTACATATTTACTATAGGGAACGTATTATGTTGAGATGAGGTAGGGAAGAGATAAAAAGATATATATGATACTATCCTTGTCTTCTGAAAAACCATAAAATTTTAGAACATGAAACCATGCCTTAGATAACATATTTCAATTTTGCAGGATATTTACCATCTTTTATCTTTTTCCCTCTCCCACTACAATACTATTTCTCACCCACCACTACCCATATTTAATGCAAAAAATGCATGATGTAGTGAAAGGAAATAGTTCAAATAGAAACCTACTTCCATCTTTTCATTAGACATGTGAGAAATCATAGATAAAAGTTTTTAAATGGGATGTTTAACATCATGTGACTTCAACTGACTGAATCTAGGAACTCACATTCTAATTTTTAGGAATTTTTAATTTCTTTAAAAAATTATACAGTAATTGGAATTTAAGATTTGGTATTATATCAAATCATTTAATAGGCTCAAAGAATCAGATTAAGGAATTTTGAACTTCTTATTTCTTTCCAAAGGCATTGGTGACATGCATTGTTTTTTTTGCACAGAGAGGTAAGGAATGTTAACATTGTATTTGATCTATTGGTAGTCCCTTCATGTCCACTGAATCTTGAAAATCATAAATGGGACCTGCAAACTATTTCCAAAATGCCTACTTAGAATGCTTTATTTGCATGTGATAAAGGTAGATAATCTAATTCAAATACCACCCCTCTCTCTTTATCTGCAGTTACTTTGATTCAGAATGGTTTTACTGGTAATTCAGACTTATTAGAAGCTTAAAATTAATAGTTACCAATTACTGATTATCTACCATGTGCCAAGTGCTTTATGTACATTCTCTTTTAAGCATCATAAGAGAAAGCATTATTATCCATTTTTATCCAGATGAGAAGATTCTGGTTCAGAAAGGTTAAGTTGCTCAGAGAGGCTAAGCAACTTTCTCAGTTTCACTCAATATCATGGCAAAAAGTGGCATTCAGTGCCAAGATCAGTCTAATTATAAAGCCTGCACATATTCGACTATTCATTCAACCATTAATTCATTTTTTATTACTTTTTCAGAAAGAATTCAAGGCACTTTGATAAGAAGAATCTCACAAAACATGGTGTTAGTGGGGGAGAATGATAAATGATAAAAAGGTCCTTGAAAACCTCAGTACTAGTAGCTCTAGAATATTTTAGACAAACTTTTAACAGAGCTTGCCAACAAGTTCAGTTTGATCTCAGTTCTTGCCAGGTGGATAGGAAAGAATGTTAATTTCCCTTGTTCCTTGTGGCAGCTTCTTTTGTCTCCTAGTGGCATTCAGGCTGATAATCTTTATGGACTGATTTATTTTTGTGTTCTTTACAATCTTGCTCTTGAGTATACTCAAAACATGGAAATATGCAGACAGCTGATCTGAAATAGGAAGGACCAAGATAAAGGGTCAAAAGATAGCACTCCTTTAAAGTTGATGACATTATAAAATGTTTACCGACCTCCATGATTATGTGGGAATGACAAGGTGGTTCCTTGATCAAGCATAAACCTAGGAAAACTTGAAGGTTTAATCCAGCCCAGTAACTGACTTTCTCTGTTGTCTCTCTTAATACTGTCAACAGTAGCCTCCTAACTGTGAAGGACAATAATAGATCTAACATCTGTTTTGGTGCCTCAGTTTCCTTGTCTGTAGACTAGAAATCATATTAGAAGTCGTTCAAATCAAAAGAACGTATGTGATGCCCAGAAATATAAAGTGTTAAAGAATATAAAGTGGTAGCATATACATGTTTTAGAATCTCTAGACATAGTGAGGTTAAATTACATATTCCTTTATAGTCTCTTGTTCAAGCTGTATGTATGTATATGTGAAAGTGGGCCATGATTTGGACAATAAAAACCTTGAAAACAAACTAGTCGAATAGGCCTGATCTTTCTGACATATCGCGTCAGATGAAATTTGGTCTTGATTGATATTGGGCAAGTTACCCAATTATCGGTGGTCAAAGAGAAAAGTTTTCTCTAGAAAATTGCCTAGTAAAGGAATTACTGCCTACAAGGCAAAGATGTAAGATAAATAAATATAGTCTCTGTAAGTGGATGCTAGTGAGTCCTGTTTCTGTGTGGCCTTCATTAGGTCATCATGATCTGTCTCGTTTAGTGTACTTTACTGGGGAGGAGAATGAGAAGAAGCTTTGCAGAATGAAGAAAGAAATACATAAATTATTAATGTTAGCAATTTATAGATTTTAAACCTTAAAACTATAACATGTTTTTGTTTACATATTTTTAATGGTCAGAAAACATCTTAAATGTATAAAACTAACTGTCGAGTTCATTGCGGAGACTGAAACAGAAGCTGTGACTCTGTTTACTTTATTGGCACTCACTTTTTGTGGGAAAAAAAGGGGGTAGGGGGGATAATTTCTTGCCTGAGTTCATAATTATAGAAATTAAACCTCACTACTCAGTCCCACGTGCTTTTTGTCTGGATCAGCTGAGTTCACATCATAATATTGCTATTCAGTGAAGCAATAGACCTTCAGCTGGGTGTGGGAGAGCTGATGTGGTTTCTCCTTCCCTGCTTCCTTAATCTCCAAGGTTGGGAGGTGGATAGTGACCTCAGAGTGACCTCTTCACTGATGAGATTTTTCTTGTCACTTTTTTAATCCTCTTCAAAAATAGCTGTATCACCTTGTATTTTGAACTGGTTCAGAACTGGGGTGACTGGCAGCATCTTAAAGACATCAGAGTCCCAGTTCACAGTAAGAGCTTCTGGACTCCTCCCTCTATTTCTTACTGTTTTGCCTGCTGAGTTTAGACTTGGGTCTTTTATCTCAGTTTGCTTCCTTGTTTTCTGAAAAGGAGCTTAATAAAACCTTGTACTTGCAAAGCACTTTAGACATATTAAGTGGTGCTACTGTATTGCAAAGTACTAAATTCTATATCTGAGTTTCAGTTACGATTTTTTTCCTGCTCCTTTTACAAGATTTGAGTTGGAGTATTGCCCAGGACAAAGGCATATCTTCAGGGGAATCTGGATTTCTTATATGGTCAAGTAAAAGAGTGTGGGCAGATGGAGGCCAGTGTTTCCGTAAGGTGAGGTCTTCTGGGATGTACTTATGTTCTGTGAATTTTTCTCCTAAAACGAGTTGCCTGCATCTCTCATTTTATTACAAGATTTTTGCATTCTTGGTAGACTTGTATCTTTCCACTATCCAGCCAAACTGGGTGGAGATGGGGGGTGGTGGAATCTATTTGTGACACATACCTTCCTTGTCTCCACTCATCCTGTATATAAGAAATGAGCTGAGAAAACAAAGTCCCTTTTGATTTTAGGATTTGAGTTGCTTTATTATTCCTCAGTATTCTCTTCATAGGAGATATACTAGTCTTTAAGACTAGTTTTTTTTTTTTTTTGAGGGGAAGAGCATATTTTCTTAGTGACATAACAGTGAGAGAAGATAAAATTGTAATGAGAAGAAAGAAGAATGAATGAAAAGGGGAATGAAACCCTCACTTAAGTGAAGTTTTCAGTACCTGAAACCTGTGGGTTTAAGTTGGTTCTGTATTACAGTTAAATGAACAGATTCATGATGAGGATGGGACATATAACAGTTACAGAGTTCTTGCCACCACTGGGTACCGCGGCAGTGATTGGAGTCTGTAATTAGGAAAGCAATCAAGACTACAGGATTAGACCTTCCACTTTAGAAAAGAAGAGCCTTGGTTTTATTTACCATGAGCTCAGCTTGCAGATGATCATTTTGCTGTGGTTTTTAGAGAAGACCACCTTGGGAGAAAGGCATGTAAATCACATTTCACTGCTAGTTAAACAAATCAGTGAAAGTTGCAGGGGCAAACCCTCTGCAGAGTGAAGCCTTGCAGTAATTACCAACCATCTCCTGAAAGGAGATGGTGACACACACACAGAGTATGAGTCCTGGCTTGCTCTTTGGAGTAAAAGAACATGCATTTGAAAAACTGGTTCTCTTGTTATTGTGTCAGAAAGAGAGATTTCTAACAGAGGGATTTGACGGGCTTGACAAAAGGCCTGGTTAAGTAATCAAATGTTCATGCAGGTGTTCTCATTTCCCCTGCAGCACTTGTACATACCAGATGAACTCTGCTTGGGCCTAATGTACATTCTCTTTGGGTTAAGATCTCTGTGTGTAAACATTTTTCATTGATGACATATTTTTATGTAGACATTTTGATGCTAGAATATAAGCGTTTGTTTAATTCAGAGGATGAATGGTTTCTTTCCTATTTCATCGAGCAGGAGATGAGCATTCCTTATGCTATACCATCGTCATTGAGGCTTATTTGTGAGCTTGCTGAATTTGCCATTGGCAACTGCACTATTTGACTTAACTGTTGGGCTCTGAATCAAGGAACTATAATTTCTCCCCTGTTCCCCTTCCTATCAACGTGCTCCCTTTATTGGTACTGGGCACCATGTGCTCTGCTCTGGTCCAAGACCCAGTTTTAATTAGCGTTCAGACCAACTTAAGTGATAAAAAGACTTGCTGAGAAAATATAATGACTTTTCTCAGAAATAAAATATAGACTGTAGAACCCAGCTCAAAGGAACCACAAGATTGTCATCTGGTTACTTTTGTTTCTTGTCCTCCTGCAGGTGTAGTCTCTATATAAATAGACTTATAGTCTATTCTGCTTTTCTCTGCAGCCTTTCCATGTGTACTCATCAGCATGTTTGTGACCATCCTCAATGCCATGTTATCTTTCAGTTGAGCACCTATTGTCATATAGTTATTATTACTATTATTAAATGCTTATTTATTTATTTTGAGAGAGAGAGAGAGAGAGAGAGAGCACATCCATGTGAGTGGGGGAGGGGCAGAGAGAGTGGGAGAGAGAGAATCCAAAGCAGGATCCATGCTCAGTGTGGGGGTGGGGGTGGGGGCACACAGGGCTCCATCTCACGGCTGTGAGGTCATGACCTGAGCCGAAATCAAGAGGAGGATGCTTAACCAACTGAGACACCTAGGTACCCCCAATGTCATTATTTACTTTAGACCAAATAGGAAAGAGAAGGGAGGATGTAGGGGAGAGAGAGAGAGAGATCAGGAATCTGACAGGTTGCTGGCCAATGAATCGTTTTCCCTTATTTATTTGTTCAGTTAGGCTAGTGACAAGCTCAAAATCGAGAGCAAATTTTTTTTTTGATAGGAAAATTGTTTAAACAACAAGATGCTTGACTTGAAGGGAAAACTAGGGTTTGTTCCTTTTAGCCTAATTTATACCTACTTAAAGACAGATTGCCCTACACGTAACAGCTATGTACAAAAAAGTTACAAGTTATAAAATTGGCCCTTTATATATGTATGTATAATATATATATATTTGTATATGTCCATTGTTTTATAATGACAAATGAAAAGCATTAAATTTCTCCAATTATAAAAGATGTACAATAAATTTTATGTTGTTCTTTTTTGTTAAACAGCAAGAGCAACATAACTTACTGGAATATAAGTGCTGAATGAGAAAAGAGGTATTTTCATAAAACTAGTATTTTTCCCCATCCCATCTCCCTTTGATGTTTATTAAAACATACATACCATCAGCCATTTAGTAAAAAAATGCAATATGCTTGTGCACATAAAACGGGTGGGGAAGGGAAAAATAAAAGAATAGAGAAAACTATACATAGTAGTCAGGATGTGGCAGAACAAAAATTGTGGTTTTCTAATTGAGAATGCCTTGTTGGTCTGGAGGAACAGAGTTCTGCAGTCAAGTATTAGTTTCTCTTTTCAGCAGACATCTCCTATCTGATGCTGGAGCATATCAATTGTATCTTTAGCTTCCATGTCCCACTATGTAGGTGTAACTGTTTCATTGATTGGCTGCCTATCAAAATGCAATCTGATCTACCTCATTGACAAATCCTGTGGTTCACAATGGGCTTTTGTTGGTTTAATAAGTGATGTACGCCTCTTAATATTAAACTGTACCACAGAACCATCTTGCCCCACCACCTTGAAATTGCTATGATCATTGATCTCAGTTCTGACTCCTTCTTTGGGCTTTTTGTTTGCCATGGTGAGTGACTGAGTCTCCTTAGCATCTCAGCCACTTCACAAAAGACGTACCAGGTCCACACCTAACAAGCACACAAGCAGCACCAGGAGGGGCAGAAGAAGCTCTAGGGCAAGTTTTCTTGCTTACACTTCATGTCAATTATGGGTCATCAGGGAGGCTCTGTGCATCGTAATCATCCAGGACCAGGTCTGAGAGAATGGTCACCGTTTTGAACATTGCTGGTCTCCATGGCAGATGGAAAAGAGAGCTTTGCAAATAAATACTTGGCCCGTATAAGTGCACTACTTCCTGCTAACAAAACATGGGCCCAAACTATTTTATGACCCTCTTTTTCCAATTGTATACTTAGAAGGGGCCCAAATGGCAAATATTTGATAAATAGTACTAATTGCTCCCATACCTTAGGACAAAGGTCTTATCCTTGTCTATCTCTTGGCATTAATGTAGCCATAAAAACAGCACCTTCTCTTCCTCACTAGTGCTCCTTATTTGTGAAACTTTAGAGAAACAGTGTATGTAGTTTAAGCTATTTAGACTGACTACGGTTTAAGTATTATGGGAATAATGATAAAAAGGGCAATTACTATGTATCTATTATATGCCAGACTGTTCACATAGATGAATCCTTTAATTGCTACAAAGAGTCTTCGAGATTGGTAGTATTAGTGCAATTGACTAATGTGACTAATATGAAAGTTGGTAATACTGACTCCAAATCCCATGTCCTTTGTGTCAGTTACCTGGATGCTAACAGGTAGTTTGATGCTAAAATGTTTCTGAACTTACAACTGAAACCTCTCCCATTACTTTTTGTAAATCTCTTGCCTTAGATGTTTATCAGAATATAATGAAAGAAGGGTCATTACTAAAAACATCCCTAGGAAAGCCTGCTGATAATTCTAATGCTCCACGAAGCATAAGTAAAGATAGATCTGTTTTGTCCTGAATACTTTTGAATGATCTTTCCTTTGTTAACATATAGCTGGCAAAACTATTTATAACTAGTTAAGAAACATACACATTTTAAAACACATTCTTCAACATTTTTTTTTATTGAGGTATAAAAGACATATAACATTAGTTTCAGGTGTACAACATAATGATTCAATACTTGCATGTATTGCAAAATGATCACCACAGTGTCTGGTTATCATCTGTCACCATACATAGTTACAAATTTCTTTTTCTTGTGATAAGAGCTTTTAAGATGTACTCTCAATAACTTTCGAAAATACAATACAATGTTATTAGCTATAGTCACCATACTGCACATTACATCCCCATAACTTCTTTGTTTTATAACTAGGAATTTGTACCTTTTGACCTTCTTTACCCATTTCACCCATTCCCCACAGCCAACTTCTAGCAACCTCCAGTCTTTTCTCTGTATCTATGAGCTCAGTTTTTGTTTTAGATTTCACATATAAATGAGATTGTAGGATATTTGTCTTTCTCTGTTTGACTTATTTCACTTAGCATAATGTCCTCTAGGTGCATCCATGTTGTCACTGGTGGCAAGATTTCACTCTTTTTTATGGCTGAATCATATTCCATTATATATGTATATACCATGTTTTCCGTATCCATTCATCCATCAATGGACACTTAAGTTGCTTCCATATATTAACTATTGTAAATAAGGCTGCAAAGAACATGAGGATGTATATATCTTTCTCAGAGAGTGTTTTTGTTTTTTTTCTGATAAATGCCCTGAAGTGGAGTTGTTAGATCATATGGTAGTTCTATTTTTAACTTTTTGAGGAACCTCCATACTGTTGTTCATGGTGGCTGGACCAATTTACATTCCCACCAACAGTGTGTGAGAGTGCCTTCCCTCTTCTCCACAGCCTCACCAACACTTGTTATTTCTTGTTTTATTGATAATAGACTTGCTAACAGGTGTGAGGTAATATCTTACTGTAGTTTTGATTTGCATTTCTCTGATGATTAGTGATGTTGAACACCTTTTCATATTTCTGTTGACCCTTTGTATGTTTTCTTAAAAAAATGCCTATTCAGATTCAGTGCCCATTTTTTAATTAATTTATTTTTTTGTGCTATTTAGTTATATTCATTCTTTATATATTTTGGATATTAATCCCTTATCAGATACATAATTTGCAAATATTTTCTCCCACTGGGTAGGTAGCCTTTCATTTTGTTGATTGTTTCCTTTGCTGTGCAGAAGCTTTTTAATCTGATATAGTGCCATTTGTTTACTTTGCTTTTGTTGCCTTTGCTTTTGGTGTCATACCTAAAAAAGAATATTGCCAAGACGAATGTTGAGGTACTCACCATCTATGTTTCCTTGTATGATTTTTTATGGTTTCAGCTCTTACATTCAGATCTTTAATCCATTTTGAGTTAATCTTTGTGTAAGGTGGAAGAGAGTGGTCCAGTTTAATTCTTTTACATGCGGCTGTCTGGTTTTTCCAACACTGTTTATTGGAGACACTTCTTTCCCCATTGTATATTCTTGGCTTCTTTTTCCTAGATTAATTGACCATTTGTGTGTGGATTAAGAGCATTTCTGATAAGTAGCAAAGAATAGGAATATTTAAGTTGTTTTTCTAGTCCCTCCAGTTGGACATTGGAAAGAGTGACTCTTCCACCCCTTTACTTGTGACTAGCTGCTTCTCTGCCTCTGATTACCTTGACGCTGGCCCTTTCCAGGTGGCTTTTACCTTTGGGAGCACAGTAAAAGCCTTTTACCACCAAGTTATATTTTGCAAAGGAGTTGTGGGGACTTCATTGATTTTTGCATTCAGTTTTCTATAAAAATAATAAGTCAATAGGTATTCAACCCTTTCCATGTATAAGGAAGAGCCAAAGTCCATTATAATGTTAAAATTAAATATTGTATAATGTATCCAATTTGAAACACAGTTAAGGCACTCTAGCCAGAGATGGAAATTATCCTATTGTCCATAGGATTATCCATAGTCCATCCACCTGCCTTCACCCAGTCTCCCAGTATAGTTCTATAGCACTTTTTTTGTTAAAGCAACATTCAGTGTTACTGAGTATTTTTCACAGCTGAGCCATGCATACTCTAATTACATTATTTCTTGGAGTTAATAATGCCTCTTTTTATGATTTTTTAGAGACTTTCACTTATCAGTTCTCCAACTTTCTGATAATTTTAAATGTTCTTTCAATTTAGTCAAATATATCCTTCTTCCCTGCTTTACCCGCTCCTTCTTCTTTTAATCCTTCCTTCCTTCCTTCCTTCCTTCCTTCCTTCCTTCCTCTTTCTTTCTTTCTTTTTTTCTTTCTTTCTTTCTTTCTTTCTTTCTTTCTTTCTTTCTTTCTTTCTTTCTTCATACATCCTTTATGGAGCTTTCTGTCCTCTTGCTTCACTCTTGATTATTTGCTTTCTAGGCTCAAATTTTCCTGTGTCAGAACCCTAGAGAGGCCTCAATTCTTTCTCTTGTGTCAGGTATTCTGTTTTCTCGATCTTATATCTTGATTTTCACTCTCATTTTCTTGCATCATATCTTCTAGTAGCTTCCTGAAAAAAGGTGATAGGAATTAAATTCACATATTATAATTTTACCCTCTCAAGTGATTACTAATTTGATTTGTCTGAGAATTCTTGGTAGGAAAACCTTTCTGTCAGAACTGTGAGGACATTTCTCCATTGCCCAGTTTTGCTGCTGAGAAGATATTTTGATTCCCAGGCATTTTGATGTAACTTGCCTTTTCTCTGTGGAAACTTTTATCCTATCATATTTTGTTTTGCAATCATGTTTCATCTTCAATGTTTTTTTTTTCATATTAGAATATTTCTTTTGTTACAACATCCTTTTTTGTTTCACAGACTCTTTATCTTTTTATGTCTCTTTGAGGCATTTTCCAGTTTAAATTTTCATATATTTAAATATTTATGTTTCAAATGTTCATGTATTTATTATTTTTAATAGGTAATGCATGTACATGGTAAATAATTCAAACAATAAAAAAATATTCAGTAGTAAGTGAGCCTTCCTTCCTCCCTTGACACCTGCCATCCAATTTCCTAATACCAAGGTGTTCTCTTTTGGACCAGTAAGAATCCTAGTCTCCTGCTGGGAGGTGTGTAAACTAGGTCCCAGGTGGACAAAAGGCTAAGAGTTTCCAGTGTTAGTAGGTTGACTACCATAACTCCTTCTTTTCATTTGACACTTCGTTTCCATTATGAACTTTGCTCCCACTTTTGACTGTGTGTGACTGTGTGGTTCATTGGTTCCAGGGAGGGCTATTACTACAGTCCTCTGCTGGGATCCTAGAGAAGAATAGTCACATAACTGGGATAGGAAGTACAAAGGGAATCTGGAGGTCTGGCTGCTTTTTATAGAGACTTTTAATACCACTACCTGTTTTCAGCCCCAATCTTCATCTTACATTTTAGAGGAAACTGGTTCCTCCAATTTCTGAATCTTTTCTGTGGTTTTGCAGTCTTCCCCATAGTCAATTTCAGGTGTTTGGTCCCACTCAGTCTTACTTTTAGGTATTAAATGGCCCATTACAATCCAAAGGAAAATCTTTCTCATTCCCTCATCTAAATCAAAGCTTCTCTGCTATCTCTGCTGAGTTGACTGGGTGGCCACTAGTTGGCTAGCAAGATCTGGTAAGACGTTGTCCCAGTTTTCTTGCTTCTGCTTCTTTTCCCCCTGATTCAAGTTCCTTCAAGTTTGGAGAAGAAAAAGAGGGAAGCAGAGAATGAAAGAAAAAGCCCTTTTAACTTAATATAGACTGTTAGTAATTCTGTCTTGGTTCTTGTACCCTTTATCATGGCAGGCATTCAAGCACTTGCTCTATCTTATGGACCACTTTTTTGGAGGTGTTTTGGAGTTCCTCCTGCAGAGATCTTGACACTGCATCACCCCTCTTCTGTGCCTGCCTCCCTTACCTTCCCACCTCCATCCTGTGGTCTACCCACAGAGCCTCTATCTGCTTGTATTCATGGCCCTGAAAAGTAGCCTCCTTGGGTAATGTTTTCCTACTTATTTTATATCTATCTGTTCCTCAGTGTCAGCCTAGTCCATGGAAATTTCGGATGATCCCACCAATTTACTCTCTTTTCACCCAGCCACCATGGATCTTCTCTAGCCAGAAGCCTGTTCTCATTTTTCCAAATGCAGTCAGATATCATGATCCATGCTTCCAAACTCTGAAGGACAGAAGCTAAGAAACCTCTCTTGCTTTGTGCCAGTAGTAATAAAGGGTTGACCTATGAGCTTCTGTCCCATTTGGAGAGCATCTTTTCAATCTTTTTAAGAAGTTTCTCTGGGAGACCCTTGTTTCATTTCTTGCACGCAAATGCATTACAAAGTCTTCATCTGGAGAACTCTTGATGGTTGTCTTATTTAGACCACTGGGGATAAACATTGCTGGGCCAGTTTGCTAACTTGCTAATGAGTTCTATTTGGATATGTCTATCTTTTTTTTTTTTTTAACATGTTTGTTTCAATCCAAGTTTATTTGTTGCCCTTCCTTACTCTGTGTATACTTCCGGAAGGCTATTCCCTACACCTAGAGTCTCTTGGAGCTGATTTCCAACATCCAGTTGAATTTGGCCAATAGGAAATCAATGAGAGAATGGGAGGAGAGAAAGGTAAAAATATACTCTTTCTCATTCTCCTGTAATGTCTCCTACATTACAGCTCCTACAACGTGGTCTCTCCTCCTCAGTGTCAATTCTCCCTGGCATCCCTGGAACACTATTGAGGAATACTCCTGGTTCAACACTACTGGTTGTAATGGCTTCCCACTACTGAAGTCTCTAGGTGCCTCACCATTCTTGCTTATTACCTTAACCCTGCCCAAAACTTATGTAAGTTCTTGCTTCATTAGAGTCTTTTCACGTAAATGGTTTGGAGTGAATCTGTTTCTTACCATGATCCTGAAAGACACAATAGGAGATCTTAGTATAATGGAAAATAAAACCATAGTCTTAGAATTTGAAATAAGATTTGTCACCAATTGAGAATGAACTGCATTGCAGGAAGGAAGGATGGTAATAATCAACAGCCAGATGCTGGGAACCACCACATCCTTGTCCCTTAGAACATTAAAACAAAAGCTTTCTTTATACACACATGCAGCCTAAGTGCTGCTCCAGGCCTTGCCTTGGTGAGGGAAGGGCAGAATATATTATTACAAATTAAGATTTTCTTAACTTTCAAAGGGAAATGGTCACAGTATTCAGTAACCCATTTAGTATCCTTCATTTTGTTGAGGTGAATTTCTTTTTCTCTATTGACCTATCATGTTATGGAAGGACTGATATCTTTATAGTCCTCACCCATTTTTCTCAGCTTTGAGAAAAGGAAAAGATCCATCCATCTCTTATTTCACAAGCAAAGCTCTTGTTCCATGTAGGTTCATGAAGTTAATCTTCTGGATTAAATTCTGTCTGCTCCTGAGAATGTCCCCACTACTTTGGATATTTGCATAAGAAAAAAGAAAAGGAATTTAAAAAAGAAATCTAGGATATTATTTTTGGGGAAGGAGGGGAGGAGAAGCAGTACCAGCCACCTGTTAAATGGCTCAGGTTGTACAGCAGCAAGTCTATGAGGTTCCTGGTGAATCTTGAGAAATATGCAGTGTGTGAGGGAGCTGATCTCTCCTATTGCCCCCAAAGGACTGAACAATAATGACTTTAACAGGTGTTCAGAAGCTTTTGCCAAAAGGAAAAATAATTAGATGCTGCAGGGTAAAATTTTAGAGGCTATATACAAATCATCTTGTCTATTTGATGGATGTTATGAACATGTGCTCTTGGAGAAATTGGTTTATTTTCAAAAGACTAAATTAATCATAAAGTTGTGATACAACCTGGCATGCTTAATTTATCTCAAATACATCAGTACGTATCAGTTGCAAAGGAAATAAATGCACATATTTATTTTTAATAATGACCTTTCCTAGATTCAAAAGTAAGTGTACATAAACTACAAATAAATGTCATTAATTCAGGAATTTGGTGGAGGGAAGTCAGTGAATGGAAAAAATTCTCTATTATTTATGTCACTTATCCTGTCAACCTATTTAGAAGAAGGGCTGTGTTTCATCTTTCTTTGAATCTGCTTCTGTACCTAACATATAGCAGGTACAAATGTTCATTAGATGTATTTTTTTCATGCAGTTCTGATGGCTATCCTCCATCACTCTTCCAATAAAAGTAACTTCTATTCAAGGAGCTACTAAAATCGCTGGGCTTGGGAAAGGACTAAATTTTGTAAAAATTGCTTGAGGGCATATTATTTAAATTGCTTTCTTCAGCTTACTACTTCAAAGCTCTATATAAATATGCCTTTATTTATTGTCAAATGACTTTATTTAGAATACTCTTTGCAAGTAGTCATTGAACTTAATGGTTCAGTAATTATAAAATGCTTCTGATTAGTAGATATTTTATAATTCAGCCTGGCACATAGGGTTTGTAAAACTTCTTAACATTTGCTAAGTGTCTTTTATTTATTTAAAAGAATATTTATTAGGAACTTAGTATATACCAGTTATACTTTGACTACATGTTTGGGTTAGAAATGAAGGCCAAAAAGAGATTTATGTTTTCATGGAGCTTAAAATTGTGTGTGTGTGTGTGTGTGTGTGTGTGTGTGTATGTGATATAAGGGGGAATATAGATCAATAAGATAAACACAGAATTTCAGTGAAATGGGATCACAACAGTATAGGGGGAGAGCAGGTTGTTAGGTATGAATCCCATCCTTCAGAGTGAGAGCAGGCTGACTTCTAGAAGGAGGCCATCTTTTAGCTGAGAGTGGGGGATGAGTAGGAGTTGGCCAGGTAAAGAGAGCATGAAGGAGGCAGGGACTGGGATCCAGGCAGAGGAAATCATACATGCAAGATAAGGGACCTCAGGGTGTTTGAGATACAGTGCACAACAAAACAAGTAAGAAATGATGTCTTCTGTCTTAATAAAATTCCTCCGCTCACTGACAACAATATTGGTAATAACATTAGCAATGCCATTGACAATAAGTGTGGTGATTTCTAGAACTAGTGACAGCATTTACTAAGTGTTATGTTTCAGGTACTATAGTAAGTACTTCTTATGTATTATTTTGTTGAATCCTCACAATAGCCATATGAGGCAGTTACTGAGGTTGTCATCTTATAGATGGGGAGATTCCTGATCAGCGAGTTTAGGAAACAGGCCTAACATGGCAACAAACTATGGAGTCTGGACCCAGGCAGCCCTCTCTCACTCTAAGCCCATGCTCTTAATTGCTATGCTTGTCTTCCTAGGTTAATAAATTAATAAAGCAACTTTGAGCACAAAATTCACTCTCAGTTAACAGTATGCGGTTCAAGAATTTTAATTTTAAAAATCAGAAAATACAGATTATTTTCAACTCTGCTTTTCTTTAAGTCAGACAATTCTTTCATGTTGTAATAAATAAATAATGAATTGGTTTCAAATACCAAATGTAAATATGTTAAATAATATAAAACATACATGGACACAATACATAGTTTTCAAGTGTGAGGAGAACTAACAAGGCTATATAAATCGAATATGCGTGATTATTGCTGTGAATTACAGCTAAAGAAAAACTAGTATATTGTCTTAGGTTTTTGGAGAAGTCTCTCTGAACTGCAGTTATTTGAAACAAGCCCAATACTAAAAGCCATGCATGGTGCTATTTTCAACCTTATAGGCAAACCTTGGCTTCTGTCTGTTTGACATCTTAAATCCCCTATAAGTTCCTCACTGTGATCCAGCTTGGTCTGTTTACCAAATCTAAATCTCTGGAAAATTTGTTCCTGCAGAAGATCTAGAAAAGATGATTTATTTTGATGCTGCATATTTGTCATTCACCTCCACCTTCCCTTCCCAGGGTCTCACTAAGGTTTCCATCATCGGTTCTGACACCACTGGGAATATCCTTTCTCCTTTGGTTGCCTGTTCACTTTGTTTCTGTCCTTCCTATTAAATCCTTTATCTCTGTATATAATTCTGGTTTATCGTTTGTTCTTTTATATACATATCTTTGGAATCTGTCCTCCCAATTCTATCTCCTTCCACTTCATTCTCCTCTTGTCTCCCCTTCATTTCCACCTTTTACTTTCTGCTTCACTTTTTGGAAAATAATGGTAAATACCGATATAGAGCCTGGTGTTATCTAATTCCTTACCTCTTCCTTCTTCCTTTTGCATAGTCTAAGTTGGACTGATTCACAGCTCTGTCCTTCCCTTTTTTGTCCCCTCCCCCCTACATTATTTCTTGCATGATACTGCTCTTGGAGGAGGCTGAGAGATTGCCAAATGACCCGGGGAGCCTGACTGGTGGTCTTTTGTTTCTTAGCACTTGAGGGACATTATTTGAATTTTATGGAGGGTGAGGTCTTATTTTGGATACTGTATATCTCCTTTGACCTAGAAACTTCTTTGGGGAAGTGCACATTGAGATCCTCAAGCTGTGTAAGGCTAAATGTTTCCTCTCTGTACATTGCAAACAAATCTGTCAATTAAAAAAATGTGGTTAGTTAAAATGATGCTAGCATTTCTATGTTAGAACATTAAAATTTTCCTTCATTAAATAATCTATGTTCATTAAAAAGAGTGAAAGAAGGGGCGCCTGGGTGGCTCCGTTGAGTGTCCAACTTTAGCTCAGGTCATGATCCCATGGTTCGTGAGTTCGAGCCCCGCGTCGGGCTCTGTGCTGACAGCTCAGGGTCAGGAGCCTGCTTTGGATTCTGTGTCTCCCTCTCTCTCTGCTCCTCTCCTGCTCACACTCTGTCTCTCTCTCAAAAATAAATAAAGATTAAAAAAATTTTTTTAAAAAGAAAGAAAAGAACAGGAAAAATTTCTATAGTCCCCAGGGCAACCATTGTTAGTATATTTTTCATGTTTGTTTTGTTTACTTTTTATGTGCTTCAGGGTTTTAAAAATTATGTTTTAGGGGCACCTGGGTGACTCAGTCGTTTAAGCATCCGAAGTTTGGCTCAGGTCATGATCTCACATGACCTACATTGGGCGTGCACTGAGGGTCCGAAGCCTGCTTGTGATTTTCTGTCTCTCCCTCTCTCTCTGCCGCTTTCCATGCTCATGGGTGTGCTCTCTCTCTCAAAATAAATAAATAAACTTAAATGATATTTTGTTTTGTTTTAGTTTGGTTTGGTTTGTGACTATTATATAAATTATAAATATTGTGTATACAATTTTGTATGTTTTTCCTCCATTTAGTTTAATAACTTTTTCCTTCACATTTTACCATAGTCTCTAGAGTCATAATAAAAAAAAAAAACTGTGTAACTATACAAAATTTCTTGAAGTGCCTAGAATATAATTTATTCAACCAATTACCAATTACCAATTGTTCCAAAATCCCTATTTTTTAATGTGTGAGATTTCACTGCTCTAAGTGCTCAGTTCAATCAATATTATTTCATCCTTCAGTGACTTTCCATGTACCCACAGTCATCACATCCGAGTCCTATGTGAAGAGTGACTCAGGGAGTATAAGGAATAAAACACTGAAAACAATCTTGAGGCTCTTTTGAGCTTCCTTCCACTGATCCCTGTTATGATGTAGTACCCAGGAACAAACTGTGAAAAAGCCTGGGAGTAAATATGATGAGAAATAGTGAGGTAAGGCAGTTAACAACATTTCTGGAAATGAAAAATACAGATGTACAGCCACAAATCTTAGAGAAAAGTTATTAATGTCCCACTCCACGTGAAAAAGGAATGTTATACTGGTACCAAGAGGGTGTTTTGTACAGATGTTTGTTGAAAGGATGGAGCAATATAAAATCACTAGAGGGAGTCTGATTTTACATTTGTGTGAGTTAGGACTGCAAGTAACAGAAAACAAAATTAAACTAGCTTAAACAAACATAAATATTATTAGCTCCCATGCTCGAAAATTCAGAGGAGGCGAGCTTCAGGCTGGCTTAATCCAGTAGTTCTGGCTGTTTCTCCACAGTTTGCTCAGCTGTACCCTCCTCTGTGTATTGGCTTCATCTTCAGGCTGGCTTCCTTCATGGAGGTAAAATGATTGCAGTTATTTTAAGCTTCATAGTTCTATTTCATGACTTTCAGAGGAAGTGAGGACTTTTTTCCTGTTTTTTATATTATTATTAATAGTGAGAAAAATGATTTCCCAGGAGTTTTATGTAAATCTTTCTCTGCATTTCATTGATCTAAATTAGGTAACTTGCCCATTCCTGAGCTAATCCTTGTGGCTAGGTCAGTGACCTATGCTACTTGGTTTATGTCTGTATTCCTGACCCAATCACTGTGGCAGAGGTGATTTAAACCAGTCAAGTTTACTCCTAGAGTTCACAGTGTGATAATTGCCCTTTATGCATATGGATTGTATGGGAGAAGAGATGAATGCATGAAGGAAAATTGGGCCATTATTAGGAA
This sequence comes from Panthera uncia, assembly GCF_023721935.1. Lineage (NCBI taxonomy): Eukaryota > Metazoa > Chordata > Mammalia > Carnivora > Felidae > Panthera > Panthera uncia. The sequence goes on along the minus strand of NC_064811.1, from coordinate 91,855,813 downwards.
AAGGAAAAATGTGAAGGGATGCTCTATGAATTTAATCCATGGTAAGCGTCATTCTGGAGCTTGCATTTAGTTTAGGGCTTGATCACTGGAAAAATGCTGAAAACTTAAATGTTCATAGAAGGGAATAGATAAATCATGTGTAAAATATAATTATGATAAAAATGGAGTTATTAAATCTTTTGTTGAGGTATAATTTACATATATTAGTTATAGGTGTACAGTGTAACGATTTAACACTTGTATACACTGCTAAATGTTCACCACAGTAAGTCTAGTTATCATTTGTCACCATAAAAAGTTACAATTTGTTTTTTATGATGAGAACTTTTAAGATCCACTGTCCCAGCAACCTTCAAATATGTACCACAATACCATTGGCTATACTAACCGTGTTGCACAACATATCCCCTAACTTATTCATTTTACAACTGAAAGTCCTCCCCACTCCTTTCACCCATTTTATCCACTCCCCAAACCCCCTTCCCTCTGGTGACCACCACTCTATTGTCCATTTCCATGAATTGGCTTTTTGTGACTTTTAGATTCCACCTATAAGTGAGATCATAGAATATATGCCTTTTTCTGTCTGGCTTATTTCACTTAATACTCCCTAGGTTCATCCATGTTGTTGCAAATGGCAAGATTTCATTCCTTTTTATGGTTGAGTTGTATTCCACTGTGTGTGTGTATATCTATCTATCTATCTATCTATCTATATATATATATATATATAGAGAGAGAGAGAGAGAGAGAGAGATCAATCTGTTCATCCATTGATGGCCACTTAGATTGTTTCCATATCTTGACTATTGTGAATAATACTGCACTGAACATAGGGGTGCATTTATCTTTTTGAATTTATGTTTTCACTTTCTTCAAATAAATATCCAGAAGTGTAATTTCTAGATCATATGGTAGTTCTGTTTTTAATTGTTTGAGGAAACTCTAAATTATTTTCCACAGTGGCTGTACCAATTTACATTCCCACATCAACAGTGCATGATGAATCCCTTTTCTCCATATCCTTACCTGTATTTTTTATTTTGTTTTTAATGATAGCCATCCCAATAGGTCTGAGGTAATAGCTCATTGTGGTTTTGATTAGCATTTCCCTGGTGGTTAGTGATGCTGAGGATCTTTTCATGTGCCTGTTTGCCATCTGTATGTCTTCTTTAGAAAAGTGTCTATTCAGAACCTCTGCCCACTTTTTTTTTAATTAGAACTACCCTCTGCCCATTTTAAAAATTGGATTGTTATTATCTTTTTGCTATTTGATTATATGAATTCTTTATATATTTTGGATATTAACTTCTTATCAGCTACATGATTTGCAAATGTATTCTCCTATTCAATAGGTTGCCTTTTCATTTTGTTGATGTTTTCTTTGTTGTGCAGAGGCTTTTAGTTTGATGTAGCCCCACTTATTTATTTTGGCTTTTGTTGCCCTTGTTCTTAGAGTTAAATCCCAAAAAACATCACCAAGACCAATGTCAAGGAGATTATCAGTTATGTTTTCTCCCAGGAGTTTTATGATTCAGGTCTTATGGTCAAGTCTTTAATTTATTTTGAGTTAATTTTTGTGTATGACATAAGATAGCATTTTAGTTTCAATGTTTTGCATGTGACTGTCCAGTTTTTCCAGCACCATTAATTAAAGAGATTATTCTTTTTTCATTGTAATTATTTTTCTCTTTTGTCTTAGATTAATTGACTATTGTCTGGTTTCACTACTCTATTCTACTGATCTGTGTCTGCTTTTATGGAAACATGCTGTTTTGGTTACTTTAGCTTTGTAGTATAGTTTGAAATCAGGGAGCATGATGCCACCTGCACTGTGCTTTCTCAGATTTGATTTGGCTATGTGGGATCTTTTGTGGTTTCATACAAATTTTAGAATTATGTGTGCTAGTTCTGTGAAAAATGCCATTGGAATTTTGGTAGAGATTTCATTGAATCTGTAGATTGCTTTCACTAATATGAACATTTTAACAGTATTAATTCTTCTAAGTTGTGAACACAGAATATCTTTCCATTTAATTGTGCCTTCTTTGATTTCTTTCATCAGTGTTTTATTATAGTGTTTGGTGGATATGGTTAAATTTATTCCTAGGAATTTTATTGTTTTTGGTGAAATTTTAAATGGGATTGTGTTCTTTTTTAATTTTATTTAAATTTTAGTTAACATACAGTCTAATATTGGTTTCAGGAGTAGAATTCAGTGATTCATCACTTACATACAACACCCAGTGCTCATCACAATAAGTGCCCTCTTTAATACCCATTACCCATCTAGCCCATCTCCCACTCACCTCCTTCTATCAACCCTCAGTTTGTTCTCTATCGTTAAGAGTCTCTTGTGGTTTGTTTCCCTCTCTTCTCTCCGCCCTTGCCATATGTTCATCTGTTTTGTTTCTTAAATTGTACATATGAGTGAATCATGTGGTATTTGTCTTTCTCTGATTGACTTATTTCACTTAGCATAACACATTCTACTCCATCCACATCATTGCAAATGGCAAGATTTCATTCCTTTTGATGGCTAAGTAATATTCCATTATTATATCCCCTCTTCTTTATCCCTTCATCAGTTGATGGACATTTGGGCTCTCCATAGTTTGGCTATTGTTGATAATGCTTCTATAAGCATTTTTGTATCCTTTGGGTAAATACCTCATAGTGCAATTGTTGGGTCATAGGGCAGTTCTATTTTTAGTTTTTTGGGGAACCTCCATACTGTTTTCCAGAGTGACTGCACCAGTTTTCTTTTCTACCAACAGTTCAAGAGGGTTTCCCTTTCTTTACATCCTCATCAACACCAGTTATTTCTTGTGTTACTAATTTTAGCCATTCTGACAGGTGTGAGGTGGTATCTCATTGTAGTTTTGATTTGTATTTATCTGATGATGAGTGATGTTGAGCATCTTTTCACGTGTCTGTTAACCATATGATGTCTTCTTTAGAAAAGTTTCTATTCATGTCTTCTGCCCATTTCTTAGCTGGGTTATTCAGTTTTTGGGTGTTGAGTTTGATAAGTTCTTTATAGATTTTGGGTACTAATTAAATGGGATTGTATTCTTAATTTTTTGTTTTGGTAGTTTATTCTTAGTGTACAGAAACAGAACAGATTTTTGTATGTTGATTTTATACCCTACAACTTTAGTGAATTAGTTTATTTAAACAGTTGTTTTCCACGTAATCTTTAAAGTTTTCTATATACAAAAGTCATGTTGTCCACAAAAATAGTGACAATTTTACTACTTCCTTCCAAATTTGGATGCCTTTTATTTATTTTTCTTGCATAATAGCTCTGACTAGGACTTCCAATACTATGTTGAATGAAAGTGTCAAGAGTGAGCATCCTTGAATTGTTCCTGATCTTAGAAGAAAAGCTTTTCGCTTTTCACCACTGAGTATGATGTTAGCTGTAGGCTTGTATATGGCCTTTATTATGCTGAAGTACATTCTGTATATACCCATTTTTTTAGTACCCACAGAGTTTTTATATAAATGGATGTTGAATTTCATCAAATGCTTTTTCTGCATCTATTGAGATGGTCATAGGATTATTTTTTTAAAATTTTGTTAATGTGGTATATCACTTTGATTGATTTGTGGATGTACAACCATTCTTGCATCCCTGGAGTAAGTCCCACATGATCATACTATATGATCCTTTTACTGTATTGTTGAATTCAGTTTGCTAATATTTTATTGAGGATTTTTGCATCTATATTCATCTGGGATATTGGCCTACAGTTTTCTTTTTTGTGGTGTCCTTGTCTGATTTTGGTGTAGGGTAGTGCTGTCCTCATAAAATGAATTTGGAAGAATACGCTCTTCAAATTTTTGAAAGATTTTGAAAAAGATGGGTATTAAGTCTTGTTTAAATGTTCAGTAGAATTTACCAGTGAAGCCATCTGGTCCTAGGCTTTTGTTTGTTGGGAAGTTTTTGATTACTCCTTAGTAGTAATTGGTCCATTCATATTGTCTATTTATTCATGATTCAGTCTTGGAACAGTGTATGTTTCTAGGAATTTATACATTTCTTCTAGGTTGTCCAGTTTGTTGGCTTATAATTATTCCTAGTAGTCTCTTATAATACTTTGTATTTCTGTAGTATCACTTGTAACTTCTTTCATTTCTGATTTTATTTATTTGAATCTCTTTTCTTGATGAATCTAGCTGATGGTTTATCAGTTTTTTAATTTTTTCAAAGAACTGGCTTATTTCATTGACCAATTCTATTGTCTTTTTAGTCTCTATTTTATATATTTTTGTTTTTATTTATTTATTTATTTTTAAATGTTTATTTATTTGAGAGACAGAGAGACAAAGCACAAGTGGGGGAGGGGCAAAGAGAGCCGGAGACAGAATCTGAAGCAGGCTGCAGGCTCCGAGCTGTCAGCACAGAGCCTGACGTGGGGCTCAAACCCACGAACCATGAGATCATGACTTGAGCTGAAGTCAGACACTCAACTTACTGAGCCACCCAGGCGCCCCTATTTTGTATATTTTTAGTCTGATCTTACTTCATTCTGCTAATTTTGGGCTTCATTTGTTCTTTTTCTAGTTTAAGTGTAAAGTTAAATTTTTTATTTGAGATTTTTCCTGTTTCTTGAGGTAGGCCTGTATTGTTATGAACTTCTCTCTTAAAACCACTTAAAAAAAATTTTTTTAACGTTTATTTATTTTTGAGACAGAGAGAGACAGAGCATGAACGGGGGAGGGTCAGAGAGAGGGAGACACAGAATCTGAAACAGGCTCCAGGCTCTGAGCTGTCAGCACAGAGCCCGACACAGGGCTCGAACTCATGGACCATGAGATCATGACCTGAGCTGAAGTCGTCCGCTTAACCAACTGAGCCACCCAGGCACCCCATCTTAAAACCACTTTTACTGCATCCCGTAGATTTTAGTAAGTTGTATTTCCATTTTTATTTGTATCAAAGTATTATTTTGATTTCTCCTTTGATTGCTTCATTGAATGAAGCATTGATTGATGCATTGATTGTTCAGTAGCATGTTATTTTATCTTCACATATTTGTGATCTTCTGAGTTTTTTTCCTTGAAATTGATTTCTAGTTTTATACCATTGTGGTCAGAAAGGACACTTGATATGATTCAAAATTTCCTAAATCTATTAAGACTTGTTTTGTGGCCTAACATATGATTTATCCTGGAGAATACTCCATGTGCACTTGAAAAGAATGTGTTTTATGTGGCTTTTGGATGGAATGTTCTCTATATATCTATTAAGTCCATCTGGTATAATGTGTTGTTTAAGGTTGATGTTTCCTTATTGATATTCAGTATGGATGATCTATCCATTGGTGTAAGTGGAATATTAATGTCCCCTACTATTATTGTATTGCTATCAATTTCTTCCTTTAGATATGTTAATATTTACTTTATATATTAGGTGTTCCTATGTTGGATGCATAAATATTTACAAATGTTTATCCCTTTATGGGATTGACCCCCTTTATTATTATGTAATGCTCTTCTTTATCTTTTATTACAGTCTTTGTTTTAAAGTCTACTTTATTTGATATAAGTATAGCTACCCTGGCTTTCTTTTGATTTCCATTTCTGTGAAACATCTTTTTCCATCCCTTTGCTTCCCATGTGTGTGTCTATTTACATTGGAAGTGAGTCTCTTGTAGGCATCATATAGATGGTCTTGGTTTTTGTTGTGGTGGTGGTTTGTTGGTTGTTTTATCCACTCAGCTGTTCTGTGTCTTTTGATTGGAGAACTTTGTCCATTTAAATGTAAAGTTATTATTGATAGGTATGTACTTATTGTCATTTTGTTAGTTGTTTTCTGACTGTTTTGTAGTTTCTCTCTGCTCCTTTGTTCTTCTTTTGCTCTTTTCTGTTATGGTTTGATGACTTTCTAGTGTTATGCTTAGATTCCTTCCTTCCTCCTCCTCCTTCTTCTTCCTCTGCCTCTTTTATCTCCTATAAGTTTTTGTTTTGTGGGTATTTTGAGCTCTCATATAATAGCCTAATCAGTCTATTTTAAGTTGCTAGAAACTTAAGTTCAAATATATTCTAAAACTATACACTTTCATAGATCCCCACACCCATGTTTTATGTTTTGATGAGACATTTCACATTTAAAAATTTTGTGCATCCCTTAAATGATTATAGTAATTATAGTTATTTTCAATACTTTTGTTTTTTAATGTTTATACTAGCTTTACAACTGATTAATTCACTACTTTTACTATATATTTATCTTTACCAATGAGATATATTTTCATATGTTTTCTTGTTATTAATTAATGCTCTTTCTTTTCAGCTTAAGAAGGCCCTTTAACATTTTTTTAAGGTAGAATTAGTGGTGATGAACTCCTTTAGCTTTTTCTTGTTTGGGAAGCTCCTTCAATTCTGAATGATAACCTTGTTGGGTAAAGTATTCTTGGTTGGAAGCTTTTTTCCTTTCAGAACTTTGAATATATCATTTCATTCCTTTATGGTCTGCAAAGTTGCTGCTAAAAAATCTACTCATTCTTCTTGTGGAGGTCTTGTGGAAATTGTTTTCCTCTTGCTGCTTTAAATATTTTTTCCTCTATCTTCAACTTTTGACTTTTTTTTTCTTTTTTTAAGTAGGCTCCATGCCCAGTGTGGAGCCCAGTGTGAGGCCAAAACTCATGACTGTGAGATCAAGATTTGAGCTGGGATCAAGAATTGACTGAGCCACCCAGGCACCACTTGACATTTTAATTATAATGTGTCTTAGTATGGATCTTGGGGGCTCATCTTATTTGTAATTCTTGGGTTTCCTGGATCTGGATGTCTTTTTAATTTTTCAAGGTAGGAAAGTTTTCAGCCATTATTTCTTCAAATAAGCTCTGCTGCTTTCTCTCTCTCTCTTGTCCTTCTGGGACCCTTATAATGCAAATGTTATTTTGTTTGATATTGTTCTATAGATCCCTTAAGGTATCTTCACATTTGAATTTCTTTTTTTCTGTTCTGTTTGTGTGAGTTCCATTGTTCTATCTTCTAGATTGCTGACCCTTTCTTCTACTTCATCTAATTTGCTGTTGAACCCTAGTTTTTGACAGCTAAAGACAGCTCTATGACTTGTTTGGTATTTTCTTATATTTTCTCTTTGTTGAAGTTCTCCTTATGTTTATTCATTCTTCTCCCAAGTTCCATGTGCATCTTTATGACCATTACTTGGAACTCTTTATCAGATAAATTATTTATTTCTGTTTCATTAAGGTTTTTTTCCCCTGTAGTTTTAGCTTGTTCTTTTGTTTAGAACATATTCCTCTGTTTTCTTATTTTGCTTGATTCTCTGTTTCTGTGTATTAAGAAATAGCTATCTCTTCCAATCTTCAATAAATAGCCTTTTGTAGGAGACGGACCTTATCTTTAAACTTTGCCCTAGCTCTTGGTTCTCTTTCAAATCCTTGTAATTGTCTAAGCAGCCTGATTATTCATGATTGTTCCCAGTTGTTGAGGGTGTGCCAAGCCCTGTCAGTGTTCCAAAGAGAGGACTCTCAGTCAGCACCTAGTTTCAGCCTAATTAGAAGCCAAGCCCCTCAGGCAGGAGCTTTTTTTTTTTTTTTTTTTTTTTTTTTGCATCCCAGTTAGCATATAGTGCAACAGTGATTTCAGGATTCCAGTGATTCATCACCTATGTATAACACCCAGTGCTCATCCCAATGAGTGTCTTCCTTAATGCCTCTTACCCATTTCGCCCATCCCCTCTCCCACAACCCCTCTAGCAACCCTCTGTTTGTTCTCTATATTTAAGAGTCTCTTATGTTTCATCCCCCTCCCTGTTCTTATATTATATTTGCTTCCCTTTCCTTATGTTCGTCTGTTTTGTATCTTAAATTCCTCATGTGAGAGAAGTCATATGATATTTGTCTTTCTCTGACTGACTAATTTCTCTTAGCATAATACCCTCTAGTTCCATCCACATAGTTGCAAATGGCAAGATTTCATTCTTTTTGATTGCCAAGTAATACTCCATTATATATATACCATTCATCATTCTTTATCCATTCATCCATCGATGGGCATTTGGGCTCTTTCCATACTTTGACTATTGTCAATAGTACTGCTATAAACATTAGGGTGCATGTACCCCTTTGAAACAGCACACCTGTATCCGTTGGGTAAATACCTAGTCATGCAATCGCTGGGTCATAGGGTAGTTCTATTTTTAATTTTTTGAGGAACCTCCATACTGTTTTCCAGAGTCACTGCACCAGTTTGCATTCTCACCAGCAGTGCAAAAGAGTTCCCCTTTCTCTGCATCCTCGCAACATCTGTTGTTCAGGCAGGAGCTTTTAAGTATATAAATATATCAGTTCCTTGGTACCACGATGAAACTCTGTTATCCTCCAGACCAGAAAATCTAGAGATGTTCCCTGGGTGACAGTTGAAAAAACTGGAGATACAGACAAGTGTATAAGCTCTTTTCTGGGAGACACCACTGAGCTGTAGTAAGGCCTAGAGAGAGCACGAAGAGGTGTCCCTCTGCCTACATTTCCTGCCTACATTTGTAGCCTACAGATATGTGGCAAACCTGAAGTCTGCCCTTTAGGCTAAAGCTCTAGTACAAGTAAATATGCCTTTTTAACAAAAGGTCTGGGAGTGTGGTTCAGTTTGCTGTCTGTGTGGTGCCCTGGGGTGGTAGTCTGCCAAAATGCAACCTTCTTTCTGGCCACCAGAACTAGGTGATCAAGGGGCATCACTTATTGTGGACTGCACATGCTCCTTGGCCTTAGCAAGGCAGCTGGAGAGTGCAGGGCAGGGGCATGCCTGCCTGTTTTCACAGGGAGATAGGAAAATGCAAGGCTGGGGTGCAACTATTTTCTTTAGCAAGCAGTGGGAGAGCACAGGGTCTGGACATGTCCATCAAAATTATCATGGTAGAGGGAGAGCACAAAAATAGTGCCTGTCAGTGGCTCAACTTTGGAGAGTGTCCCAACAGGCCCCTGCCCCTTTGGAAGATGCTGTAAGATTACCAAAGTAATCATCTTCACATATAGTCTAAGTGCTTTTCAAACTGCTAATTTTCACTGATCCCTGGGGTGACTGAGTCTGTATACAAGCTCTTTAAGGCAAGTTTCTCAGTTTCCTATTGCCCTTTGGGTCTCCTGGATATTTTCAAAGCCAGATATTTTGGGGTCTCATATTTATGTTGTAGGTCCTAGGTGTTGGAGTGCCTGTGGGGCACAAATCCCTCACTCTTCAGAGAGAAGCTCTGGTTTTTGAGATCCTTCCTGTTCCAGGGATGGGATTTTTGGCAAGACTACCTCTCTGTCTCTCCTAACCATCTTGATCTGGTCCTTTTACTATTTGTTGTGAAGAAGTATTCAGCTAGTTTTAACATCTTTTTCAAGGGGAATTTATTCCATATGTAACTGTAGATTCAGTGTATCTGTGGGTGGAAGTGAGTTTAGGATCTTCATACACCATCATCTTGAATCATCCTCTAATAATCAGTGTTATTAAATTTTATAGAGAAGGTGATTAAGGAGATATTTTATGATATGTGATTCTGGAAGCATGTTTTCTGGTTTTTCAAATCTCACCTCTTCCACTTACTAACTTTATGATCTTGAGCAAGTTACTTAATCTCCTTGGGATGTAGTTTCCTCATCTGTCAAATGAGATCCTAAAAATATCTACTGCATAGCGTTGTTATAAGGGCTAAAGGAGTTAATACATATGAAACTTTTTATGCTAGAGATTAGTTCACAATAGCACTTGATAAATGTTTACTTTTATACTTTTGTTTTCACAATATACTCTGATCAAAATTTCCTCACTGTCCATTTTGTCAGTTATTCATACCATATAATATTTCCACAGATTATTTGAAAGAAATAGTTTAATTTCTTCCATGCACTGATGTAAAATTATTGTTACAAAATATCTGGGAAATATGCATTGAAAAGTTACATATATTTTATCTTGTGTGTGTGTGTGTGTGTGTGTTAGTGTGTATGTAAATGCATGTGTGTGTATGAGAGACATGGTGTAAGCTGATAAGATTCATCAATACCTTTACACTCCATTCATTTTTATGAGCTTTATTTATTTATTTATTTATTTATTTATTTATTTATTTAAAGTAGGCTTCACCCCCAGCATGGAGCCCAGTACAGGGCTTGAACTCACAACCCTGAGATTAAGACCTGAGCTGAGATCAAGATTCAGACACTTAACTGACTGAACCTCTCAAGTACCTCCATGTGCTTTTTAAATAATAAAAATAATATACATTGGCCGTTGTCACCCACTCTGTAGAGGTAGATGAACTCTAACCCAAAATTTTATTTTGATGGTGTAAGTGATGATATCACACATGCACCGAGTGGGTATGAAAAGGTTTATTACTTGAAAATGAGCTTTCTGTGAAATGCAAGTTAGTGTCCTAAGCAGGTCCAGAGATAGTGTGAAATAGAAGGGAAAAGAGGTTGGTTTAGCTTTTACTGTAGTTAGGGGATGGGTCGAGGGGCATGGGTTCTGGCACATGGCCCAGGGATTATGTGGTTTGAACTTCCCACTGGCACCAAAAGAGGCAGCATCTGGGGCTTTTCATTAGCTTGGGCATTTGAGGGACAGAAAAGGAAGGGTGGTGATGGACGTTAAAAGCTGTTGGCAGTCAAACATTATAAATGGAATCAGATTCTTTATTACAACTGTAGAAAACATGAAATATTTAAAAGTCATAATGCAGAAATTAAGATCTTTGGTAATCATCCAATCCGGATACATATATATGTATATTTTCTGTCTGCATCATTCTCTATTTGGATTATTCTTGGCAATTTAAAAATCCCAGAACTTGATTTTTCTAGCTATCCTTTAGCCTTTATGAATTATCATAAGCCTCACATTGATTGTGCTGAACCAAAGAAAAAAATAATTTGGGTTGTGAATCTTCTGGAAAAATCAAATTGTCTTATGGGCTTTCTTCTTTTAAATTCCAAGCCATTTAAGATTATCCATAGTAATGTGTAGTAGATAATATCAGTTTCAATCAATATATTAAACAAATGACAGTATAATTTCTGTTTATATCATGTTAGTCTGGAGCCAGAGAATCAACATCAGTCATCCAAACAAAACCCATACTTAAATGATCTGAAGTGTTTGTATTTTTTTAACCTTACTCATTACCCATTTTTAGAATTATTGTGTTTCATATTTCTATCTTTTTTTTTTTTTTTTTGTACATTTTCTTTTTTGACTGGGCTAAATGTGGGTCACATTGACTCTAGAGAACTCTAAATATAGTTGTTTTAAGAAATACCTTTTTTTTTTTTTCCTTTTCATGGAAAAGATTACTCAAAGAATAGAAATTTGAAACTTTCCCTGTCTAGAATAATATAAAGTATTTAACAAAAACCATGAGGTTGTAGATGGCACAGATACAAGGTGCATGAATCAAATATTCTGAAAGTGTTGTTTTGTTCATATTTTAAAGGGTATAATACATTAATCAGGCCAGGAAACTTTCTAAAACTATTCTGTTATAAAGTTTAAAAAGTTTAAAGTACAAACTCTGTACATATATTCTAGAAATAACTCTAGCAGGCTTGCAATGAGTCAGATGAAGCTAATAAATATGCTATTTAAGGAAAATTCTGCTGTAAAATTATATTTATTCATTTATTTATTTATTCACAACATGGTTGTTAATTGCCTAGATCACAATGGTGACTGATGTATAGTCCCCAATTCAAGGAACTTTCACTCTAGTAGGGTAGCAGACAAGCAGTCAAATACAATGAAGTGTGATATACATTAGGATAGAACAAACCAGAACCATACTATTAAGTTTGTTGAAGAATTCATTGTTGTATAATATTCACTTTTCTTTTAGTTGTGTGACCTTGAGATTTTTAAAAATCTATTTGCATCTTAGTTTTCTCATTTGTTATGTATATCTGTTATACGTGATTTATATATTTTTTTGGTAAAGATTTAGAAAAATGCACAGTACTGAACACAATGCTTGTGTATTTTAAGTGCTTGGTGAATAGTAGCTATTAATTAGCAGTACCCAAATTCCTGATTGTTGCACAACTATTCATCTTAACAAGGCTTTAGAAATATCTTAAAATTGGTAAGAGTGAAACACAATTTAATTATGGTTTGGTTATGTCACTTATTCCTTTACTCCAAATTCTTGAGTGGTTTTTTATTACTTTTCTAATAAAGGCCATTTACTTTTCTTGTATTTTGAGGCCCTCAATAATCTATTTCTCAAGGTTCCTTTTTCAATAAGCCCTGCACATGCCTCTTCGGCTATTCCTTAAGCGTAATCTATACTTCCCTACTCCTCTTCCTCCACTCTTACTCTATAATAATAATAGAAACTAATATTTATTGAGCACTATATAACAGGCACTCTGTAAAAGATTTTACGTGAATCATCTTAATTTAATATTTATAGCATGTTTATGATATATTTTTACATTGTCCCTGTTCACAAATGAGAAACTAGACCAAGTTTTATAGCTAGTAGGAAAGATTGCCAGAATTCTGTCACTTAACCGTTCTTAACCATTATACCCTTCTGCCCTTACCCAATCTGCTTGATGAGCTTAATTCATTCTTCATGGCATTTTTGCAATTTCAGCTGCTGTAGAGATCTTTTCCAGTTGTCTTAGCTAAAGTTAACCTTTTGTTTCCACATATACCTGGAGCATAAATTTAAACCTATGTTACAGTCTACACCTTATTCTAATTTCTATTCCTGTTCTTCATGTAAATATCTCCTGAATGCTACTCAAACAGCCTGAGTAGGCACCATGTCTTAATTGGTTTTGTGCTTCTTGGGGGGCCACACGTTATACTTTACACTTCAAAGACCATTAATAGGTGTTTTTGGAGTTAAATTAAGTTACACTGAACGGTTACCTGAACTCTGAAAATATTTTATTATCCATGTTAAGGTGTCTTTAATGAGTGTAGACTCAGCAGAAGAAAACTTGTTAAAATTTACAGATTGTACAGATTGGTATGGTTAATTTTGTGTTAAAGATAAACACTTCCACTCAGTAAATATGTGTTTAAAAGGTAGCAGATGATGCAAGTATGATAAAGGTCTCAATAGTACTGTTCTAGTTTCAGTAGTTCATACTGGGACAATTACATTCCTCATGGTCAACCAGACCATAATGTTAGAAGGAAACTTTAAGAGGCAAAGCCATAGTTGTCTTGATTGCTAAGAGTCCCCAATTCCTAGAACTGTGCCTGGATGCATAAATCCATATTTATGTGTTTGACATTAATTAAATGTTGAGCCAACTTAAATCTTTGAGAAACAAATGGACTATCAGTTAGTCAAATGATGAGTCAAACAAAGATTTAATTCCAAAGACTTCATTGCTTAAAATGTGCCATTTAACTCGTAACTTTCTTTTCTTTTTATATTGTTATTCCAAGCTGGTAGTTATATGTATTATAATTCTCAAGGTGTATATTCAGTTTTGTTTCTGTGCTATTGTGAAATGTGTAGTAAACCAAAATGGAATGTATTCATTTTTCCACAAGATTGCATTAACTCTAATTTTATGATTGCACCTTTCTCTTTGCCTGTCTCATATCTATAATCTTTTGTGCAGTTTCTGGAGCTGGACTCTCAGTGTAAATCCTTATCTGAAGCCTACACTTCACCACTAGCCTCCTTTGGAGTGAGCCTGGCAGCACCATTTCTAGTTGTGGAACTGACAAAATTCTGAGAGATAACCAGATGCATCAGTTACTTTTCATCATTTATAAAAATAGGCTTTTGAGCAGAACTGTGCCTGTAGCCCAGAATTACAGTGTGAGGGGGCAGGGAATGGGGCATTTTAATGATTTTCCCTAATGGAAAATCTCTTTGTGGGATATGAGTAGCATGCTTTTTTTCCTCTGACAAAGCAATAACTCTGTGATTCAAGATTACATCCTCCTGATGGAGTGACCACTGTTATCTGCTGGCTGGGGAAGGTTTCACCACCTTGTCTCAAGTGAAAGTGGGAGGGGAAAAGACAGGATAGTGAATAAAAAGGAGTGGAAAGATGGATTTCTGGTCTAAGAATCCTGTTTTCTTTTTCCTTGTTATCTTGAGGTTTTTGTGAATGTTCACAAATAAGGACATTTACTAAAACATTTCACAAAGAAGACTAATGCAGTTGGGGTGCCTGGGTGGCTCAGTCAGTTAAATGACTGACTTCGGCTCAGGTCATTATCTCACAGTTTGTGGGTTCGAGCCCCGCTTCGGGGTCTGTGCTGACAGCTTGGTGCCTGGAGCCTACTTCGGATTCTGTGTCTCCCTCTATCTCTGCCCCTCCCCAACTTGTGCTCTGTCTTTTTCTCTCTCTCTCAAAAATAAGTAAACATTAAAACATTAAAAAAAAAAAAGAAGAAGAAGAAGACTAACCCAATGAGTTCATTGGAAATCCCAGGAAACATGAAATAGCGAAGGATTTCTCTCCTCGCCCTTTTAATTTGGTATGTGCTTCCCTGGCAGGTAGCCACATACTGCCTGGAGCACAGACTCTTTGAAACTGTCTTGTGGGAGCTTATGGGTCCTCATTTATCATCTGGATGTGGTCACAGGAGTCAGCAGAAGTGAAAATAGAACTCTTTCCAAGTCACTGGAAGCCCCGCAGGAGTCCTTGGTAACAAATGGGAAACAGCAGTGCTAGAAAATGGATTTCTTTTAAAGGCAAACACTCCAGGAGTCATTAAAAAGTTTCCATTTTCAAGCTCTGTCATAAAATGACTTTTCCCCCCTCCAGAACATATACAAATTATCCACATTGTCATCAGGTATATTAAAGTTAAGTTAGATGTTTGCATTTTGTAATATTTGGAAAAATCATTTCTTTTACTAAATTCTGTGCAAACAAAGCTACTTCCCATGCCACTAAATATGTTATGAAAAGCTACTTCTAACATTTTAGGACTTAATTGTTTAATCAAGAAGACTCAGATAGTCTATATAGGCCAGAGTTACTGGATTCAGACCTTGCAGATTTCCTGATATCTTAAGTATTCTTGTTTTTTTCTTTTCTTTTCCTCTGTGCTTACAGAATACCCATGTGAATAGGCAATTTATTGAGAGAAGATGATTGTATGAAAATGATTCTGAACATTAATCTTTACATTATCATTCTTTGGGCATGAACCTTAAAGATTTTTGGGTTTTATTCTTTTCCATTGAGAATATTTTGGTGTTGTGTTGCCTTTAATAGAGAAACGTTCCACTGTCCTTGGCCTACTTATCCCTCCACCCCCACTCCATCCCTTGACACCTCCTTCACCCCATGGAGTCTGCTGCCTCTATCATCTTTCTGTGGTGCTGAATGTATATAGCTTCTGAAACACTTTGGAATGAAAGGTGCTATGAAATTGTAAAGTGTTTTTATCACAGAGTTCTGCCAATATGTCTCGATCCTGACATGCAACACCTCTGCTATTTCAGTGTTGTGACGGGGACACAGCTGGTCCTGAGAAGGCATCATATTCAGACAAGCATGTCAGATTGCGTTCATTACTGTGGGTGAGTCTGAAACTTTAGAGCATCTACCACATTAAACATAGGTGGGCAATGCATAGAAAAAGAAAGTTAGTGCTTTGTTATTCAAAGTGTGGACTGTGACATCACCTAGGAACTTTTTAGATATATACGACCTCAGGCTTTGCCTCAGGCCTTCTGAATCATAATCTGCATTTTAACAGGGTCTCTAGATTATTTGTATACACATCATTGGTGTAGTAGATATCTGCTACTTTTGTCTGTCCTGCATTCCTGATTCTTGTAACCATGCCTCCTACCCCTTCTTATAAGAACTGTTCCTTTTTCCCTCAAATTGTGTGATTCTGGTGGGGTTACCAATCACAAGGCCCCAACTTTTTGTCTGTGGAGGAGGCCACAAAATTCAGGTCTGGACATTCAAGCCACAGTGATTGGTCCAAGGGTGGCCACACAAGATCCAGGCTGGGCCAGCTAAGGTCCTACCCTGTTTCTTCACATTGAAGTTGGGTAACATTCTCAAATAATTTTTATTTCACTAGCTAGAAACCTCAGAGTATTTTTCTAGAATGCTGCTCACAAAGAAGTCCTTCTTAATTACTGGGTTGTGAGCGTCAAAGCAATAACTTTTTTGAGGAAATTGTTCAGAGCCCTCTTTGCCTTGGGCAAATAAGCATTATGACACCATGCTTCTGATTGTCATAATTTCTATGTTTCCTTGATAGGAGCATAAACATGTTGACTCTTTGGCTTAAAGAGTCACCTTCCTAAAGGTGACCTTTCAGCCTGCTGTAGGGTAGCCTTTATCATTGACTTCAGCCAGTCTGAGTTCAATATTTGAGCACTTGCTAGTATCCTCAAATACCTCTTTGTGTGATATTCATAGGACAGTAGTGACAACTTGG
Organism: Panthera uncia; assembly: GCF_023721935.1. Lineage (NCBI taxonomy): Eukaryota > Metazoa > Chordata > Mammalia > Carnivora > Felidae > Panthera > Panthera uncia. The sequence continues at coordinate 91,839,406 of NC_064811.1, read as the reverse complement.
TAAATCAACTTACTAGTTTTTTAGAGGAGATATTAAATTTGAAGTTTTTTGTGCTACGCTTCCGTCTGTTACAGAATAAAAATGTTTTAAAATTAATGATTCTAGAGAAAGTAGAAAAAAGTCTTCTAAATCAGTGAAGACTAATTAAAATTTGCTTAAAATTGTTTTATTATTGTGTGTATTTGATTATGTGATTGATAACCTCAGTATGGTAATGGAAATTCCATTTTCTATTTAATTTTTATTGATTGACTAGTTTATATGATGTGCTGTGCTATAGGAGATACAAAATTGAATGATTTGATTTTTGCCTCCAGATATTTAAAACTTTGAAATAATTTGACATTTAGCCATGTCATATCAGAGAAAGCTTCCTCTAGTATTTATTTTGAAGGAGGTCATCAAGTGGACATAACCACCAGTTGACCCTCAAGTTGGTCCCAGGCAATTGGAGACTCCTAACCTTCTCCTACACACTTGAAACATGTGTTCTGATTGTCTTTGCCACATTACAGGCTGCCTCAAGGACACAGCCTTGAGAAAGTAATGTGTTTTTGAGACCATCAGGATGGAATATGTGATTGAACCCAGTTCAGGCCTTTGTATAAACTTTTAAGATTCTGGTGGGTGGGTATGGAGATCTACTCACCTTGTGGCCACCCAAGATAAGCCTTGTAAGTAAATTCCCATGCTAAACCTGTCACCTACCAATCTGGTGTGGTCTCCCTTTTTCTCTGATCTCTCCTTGCCCTTCACATACTGGGCCAGTTTCAGATTTCACCCAGGAAATTCCCAAGTTTTTGAAACAACAACCTACTGGTATAATGCTAGAGTAGCAATATAATAGATATTCATGAAGACTTTTAGATAATACTCTTTGGACTTACTACTTCCTATCCTATCATTACTATCTTGGGGACCTATAACATATATAGTTTTGTTTATACTGTGGTTCTTTTCAAATATAAGTGCAACTTGGGAATTATAAAATTGAGGAGAGGGGTGCCTGGGTGGCTCAGTTGGTTAAGCATCCAACTCTTGGTTTTGGCTCAGGTCAAGATGTCATGGTTTGTGGGATTGAGCCCTGTGTTGAGCTCTGCGGTTAACAGTGCAGAGCCTGCTTGGTATTCTCTCTCTCTCCACTCTCTCTGTCCGTCCCCTGCTCTCTCTCTCTTTCTCTCTCAAAATAAACAAACATTAAAAGAATTAAAAATAAAATAAAGTAAAATTGAAGGTAGAGCCATTTTCTCTACATGTATTCTATATAATGTATATATGTAGACAATATGTAGATAATATGTATGTGGCATGTGAGTAGTGTACATGTTAACTCATTATTAACCAAAATGGTTGGAGGCAGAGTATGGTATAGTGCACTGTTTCTCAACTTTTTCTTTTTCACAATTATCCTCCTAAGTAGAAAAATAAAATTAAATTTAAATTTTCTTCAATAAGAGAAATTAAATATTAAAGAAAAAGATTTCATCAGCAAAATTGAACTTTGGAGGGCCACAACCCATTGCAGTATCTAAGAATTTTTTGATGTCTACTTCCTTTAATTTTTATTTCCTTGGAGGTGATATAACCTCTACTGAAAATGTATGTCATAGTGTAAAGAACGGGTCTCTTAGTGTCAAACAGACATGGATTCAAATACCAGCCCTACCGTTTATTAGTTGATGGCATTGGGTAAACAACCTAAACTTTCAGACCTCTAGTTCCCCTATCTACTATGTGAGAATAATAAGACCTATCGTGTAGGAATGTTGTGAGGGTTAGATAAAATGTTGGCAAAATGCTTGGCATTTTACTATGTAGTAGCAATTACTGGCAATGTTAATTAGTCTGAATATCATTCTCTGACTCTGTCAGATAGTGATGAGATGATAGTAAATATTGCCTAATATCCACATGGTGGTAAGTTAATCAATATTCCTGTAGACCAGTGGTTTCCAAACTTGGTTGTACATTAGAACCATCTCAGGATATATTAAAAAATTTTAAGCTCAGGTCACACTGGGACAAATGAACTTGCAGTCTTTGGGGTGGAAATATAGGTATTGGTATGTTTTTCAATCTCCTAGATAATTTGGATGTGAAAACAAGTTTGAGAACCACAGCTTCAGATATTCAGTCTAAAGTTTGAAGACAGCCAGATAACTGTAACAATTCACCTCAAGGACATGTTACCTGAGATTTAAAATAAAATATTATAGAGTAGTTGAAAGAACAGCAGTTGCTTGGGCTTATTATAGCACTAAATACGTTGCTATCAGAGGAATGCCTTTTTAAAAAAATTAATATATTAATTACATATATTAATAACATATGACTTAAAAACAGGTAGTTTTCAGTTTCAGAAAACCATGAGTAAATAACCCTGCAGAGTTCACAGTCTTTGTGGCATATTTTCTTAATATGGGAAAGGCATATTTTCCAATTGGAGGCATACCAGAGCCTGGACAGCATGTCACAGCTAAGAAGTAGGCTTATGATATGCTTTTTCCTTTTATTGAGAGACATGTCACATGTCACAAAAAATTGTGGCTTAACTATAACTAATTGGCATTGACCAGGTAAAGGAAAATATTCCATTTTAATAAGAGTAAGACAAATGCTGTATTTTATATGTCATATACAGCATGTGAAACAATTCTTACTATATTTATTCTTGGTGTTCCATGGTTTGGTTTCTAGAGTTTCAGTTAGTGATAGTTGTCCACGGAGTGATAACCTAATTTTCATCAGGGAGTTGATGCTTTGTCAACACAGGAATGTCAGGAAGACCTATAACAGAACAGACATCTAAATGGGGTATGTGGTAGACAAAAATGTCTGTGACAACTCCCTACAGAGTCTTCATTACAGATGACTTGTTTGTCCATATAGGGAGGAAAACAGGTTTAAAATCAGCCCCATGGAGATGAATGGACCAAATAAACTGAATAAGATACAATTCAGACATATAAGAATATTTAAGAGATACAAGTAGCATGTTAGGCAAACAATTGCCTATGATAGAAAATGATTCACCTTTGAACAAAGTCTGATATGTTGAATAATTTTCTGGTACATATCACCGCCTAATTCTGATTTTGGTTGAAATTTAGGGATTGCTAATGGGTTTGAAATGGAAGGAACCCTTTAGAACTGACTAGCAGAGCTGGTGTGAGAATTGACCGACAGGAGGTCTTGACCCAGGATTCTGCAGAAACGGTCAGAGAGAAGAGTAGAAATCATTTTCTATTTAGATCTATCACAATGCTATCATTGTCTTCCAGGTAGTGACTCAGTCTTAGAAATTAGTCAGTTAAGGTCTCTGGTGTAATAAAAACATATATTTGTAATCCAAATCTAAGAAAGTCCTTTAGCAGAGGTGAAAATTAGTTTTGATAATGCAGAAGATTTCCTAGTACTTGAGAAATTATGATATCACAAAATTAAAAATCTGATTTTAGTGCATGAGGAATGGGCAGCTTAGATACAGGTCAATTTTCTATAGATCAACTTTTTTTCTGGTAAATATAAAATATGAGATAAATATAGAGTATGAGATTATATAAAGTATGAGATATAAAAACTATCTGCTTTGGGTTTAGGGACAAAAATTAAACATAGTCAATATAAACATCTATTACAATTTCTTAATTGATTCTCTCTCTACTTGTTTTGTGATTACTTCATTATTTTCATTTATGTTTCTAACATTTGCATTGAACTTTATATATGAGTAACTACTTTCTCTCTTCTAATTTTTGTTAGCAATATTTTTTAGATTTTAAACTACTTCTCTTGCTGGATGGATAGCTAAAGACCATGTCATTTGAAATTGAGCATTTGCAAATTCTGGGCACTTGCATACCTTTCATTAATTGCTAATTGTTTTGAAAGATCTTTCCATGAAAAAAAAGCTTTTGTTATTTACAATGAACAGTTGTCCATTGACTTTTTGGGATGAAATTTCCTGAAACAGTAGGACAGAAATTATTAATTACAATTGCCAGAGAAATTGATTACCCTTAATCATAGAAATTGCCACATGTGGGAAATAAAATAGCTTGCATTTTATCACATGTGAAGGTAACTTGGGTTTAACCCAACACTCAGTCATTCTCATCATTTAAAAATGATATATATCATCTCTATTTCATTATAATTCTATTTGCAGTTCAGTGGATAGTAACATTTTCCCATGATTATAGAGGACCCTTAATTACTCATAATCAAAATGAAGTGTTAGCAGACTAATTTCTCAATTAGGCAGTTTTTTTTTTAAACATAATTTATTCTGCCAGGAGTTAAAACACATCAAATATGTTAATACCTTCATGGAAAAGCATGATACCAATTCAAGTGATTAATGTATTTATTGAAATGACAAGATGGTGTGAATTTTCAGGAATAGTTGTTGGTGATGCAAGTTGTCTCTCTTCTAAGTTTTATTTCAAATTTTATACAACTTGTTAGTCACTGGTCATTCATTTAACACATACTTAGGAGCATCTCCTATTCTTTTCCAGCCTCAGTTTTGAGGTGGTCAGTAAATGTCTTACTCCGTTCATTTGGGATAAAACAAACACATACACACACAAGAACACAAATTCACAGAAATATTTTTAAACACACACCCACACACATACTCTCCTGAGGTGTGCAGTGACTGGAGAAAAGACAACCTGCTTACGGGCAAGGTCTTGAGAATGTATGGTGGGTTTGAATGCTTGGTGTGGAAAAGAGAAATAACTGGAATATAATTTAATTTGATATGCCATTCTATTTTATTCTGAGTTTTATAAAAATGTCTTGGCAGTAGTAACAAACACTGAGAACAGAAGAAATTATAGAAAATGCTTTTCTGATAATCTGGGATAGCTAATGTTCAGTTACTGAAAAGTTCCTCCTTTGCCCCCAAAAGAGGGTTTTCCCTAATCAGTTGCCCATATTTTTTTTTTTTAAATGTATTAACTATATCAAAGGACTATGTCTTCTAGCACCTGAAAGAGGGTAGTTCTGGACTCACTCATCCTATTCAGTTAACATCTCAAATGAAGATGAAGTCCATCTTTCTTTTGGCTTTGACAGGAATAGAAAGAAGACATATACTACAGCTATGCTACAGCTGAGGCTACTGTGTCTGATGAAAGAAATGAATCTAGAAAGGATATGAGAGTCAATTTTAAGAGTGTTTAGAAAGAAGTATTTGGGAAAAATGTGTTTCTATTAATAATTTTGTTTGGAGTTTTAGGTTACAAACTTAAGTTCTAAAATTCCTCTTCTGTCCCCTCAGCTAAGTGCTAGAGATGGGGTAGTTGGAGCTGTGAAAGATGCTTCATTTATCTAAGGTTTACTCAGAAGTAAGGTGATCTTAACAAGAACTGACTCAGTAGCAGAAAGAAGAGTGGTGTGGGGATGTTACCAGTGTGAATTAGGACTAAGGCACCTAAGTCAGAAGCAAGGAGGTTTGGGAAATATGAGACCTTGAGTGACTGTAATGAATGTTTTCACACATGCACCAGAACCTCATAAACAGAGATGACATTTCTGAGCCTCTTTTAATGAAACAGTGCTTCTTTTCTTGAGTATGTAGGTGGGCGAAGCAAGCTTTGTGGTAGTGTGAATCAGTCTGAACCAGCTGATGTCAGGCATGAGGCTGACAAGTAGAGCATATCTTAAAATGAAAACTGATAACTTTCAATGTAGAAATGCATCTCAAGGAAAAAAAGAGAAAAACAAAAATTCAATCTCCTTCCCCTTTGGGACTAGACACTACTAACTTAGTGGTATATAGCTTTCCAGTTTTCTTCCTATGTGTAAATGAACCCATGTTCCTGCATATATAGAGCTTTATTTATTTTTTTTACAAAATGAGCTCATATAACTGCTTTGAAGCATGCCTATCCCATTTAAAAATATAAATATTTTTTACGTCAATAAATTAGTGTCTGTGTACTAGTCTCATGTATATCTTGTGTAAAATGGAATTTTCACTTAATTCTTTGTTTTTGTACATTTGAATCATACATTCTTCAGAAAACTTGTTTATTTGTTTGATTTATAGCAGAGTTTCTCAGTCTCAGCACTATTTGCATTTGGGGCCATATAGTTAGTGTTGTGGGTGTGTTCTATGCATTATAGGATATTTTGCAGCATCCCTGACCTCTACCCACTGGATGCTAGCTGCACCTCACAGTTTTAACAACCAAAATTATCTTCACATGTTGCTCAAAGTCTTGTGTGTGTGTGTGTGTGTGTGTGTGTGTGTGTGTCTAAAATTGCCCCCTGTTGAGAACCACGGATTCAAAGGAAGAATGAAAACAGACATTAATAGATACATCTGTAGTATGAAAAATATGTGAGGTTTGAAAATAGCCAGATTTGATTTCAAATTTTGGCTTTGTCATTTACTAGCTGTGTAAATTTGGTTATGTGAATGACAGAGCTAAGATTTGGAAACATATTTGGTGGAATTTAAGGGGCACTAATGATAATTCTCTGTATGCCCAAATATCTCCTTTATAGGATTATCATGGTTCTGTAGGTCCTGAAATCCCCCTGCAGTAAATTCTCTGGATTCCAACATTGTATCTCCACAAGTCCCCCCAAACTATTACCTCTCTGGAGGGTAGGTAACATACTAAGCTTTATGGGTAATTAATCTTTCAACAAGTTTTTGATCAGAGAGAAATACAGTTACACTGGGTATAGGAGTTGGATGACTATGTGGACAAGAGACACGTATGAATGTTTCTTGGCCTATAAGCATACAATTTGACTCTGGCCAGCCTAAGGAGTTGGAAGGAAATTAGGAAAGTTCTTAGAGAATTGAAAGGAGGACAACAAGTAACATGTGGAAAGAGTAGAAGCAGGGTGCCTCTCCTGTGGATCAGGAATTTGTTGTCATTCTTTATAGGGCGTTGCCATTAATGTGATTCACCTCCAAGTCACTGTACATCTTAGTTTAGAATTTCAATTCTAATGAGAGATCACCGAATGGTCCAGTTTTGGTCAGATGTCCACTTCTGGAACAATCAGCTGTTTCTACAGGATTTGGGTTGTATAAAGATGTGGCCTCTCATATCTTATACCTATGTTTGTGGCCATTCCCAAAGAGGAGAGAGTTTTGTGCTAAGAAGTTGTTTCTTCAAGTATCTGCCAAAGAAGAACAAAACAGTGTATGTTGGTGAAGATGTGAGTCCTGGTTAGAAGGGAGAAGGATCAAGGGCATCAAAATAGTTCACTGACTTCCCATTTGCCTTTGAGATTAGTTAATGGATCTGCCCTTCACATTAGACTGTTAACTCACTTATGTCAGGCACCATGCTGACTTTTTAACAGCTATCTGTGGCTAGAAGCACCCAGGATAGTTACTGACAGTGGATAGCTGCTCAAAGTACTATCTCTAACAAAGCTTTCTCTAATCATTCACTTGTTGATTCAGTTATTTTCCTTGAACTCATAACATACTGTGTTCACGTTTACCATTTTATTCAACCATGCTACATTGAAATTGTTTTTTCTGTTGCAACCACTAGACTTTGGTATACCAGAGGGCCAGAACTCTCCCTGTTCATCTTTCCTCCCAGAACTGTACCTGGTAAAGAGCAGGATCTCATTTCATATTGGTTGATTGAAATATGCCAGGTATCTCTATTTATAATCTATTATACTTGGTCAGTGGTTCTCATCATGTGAGTTTCATATGTTGAGAATAACTGAACTAATGAATGAATTAATGAGTGTCTTGGCCAGCTCTGAATTTAAGGCTTTGAAGTACAGCAACATATGTTGTGAACAAAAATCAATTTCAAAAACACAATTCTTGAAGTAACCTTGTGGTTGATTAAAAGCATTGTTAACAGTATTGTTGCTATGATCAATATTAGTGTAGACTTCTATATTTCAGGAAAATTTTGTTCTTGGGAAGTAGTATGAAACAGTACTACTCAATCATGGTGTTGTGACATGTTAGAAGTGAGGCTGTATTTGTTACCAAATACAGTTGAAGTACTGAAGCTTGAAAATAATTTACATTTGAAAATATATTTAGAACAGCCTCAAGGTTATCTCTGTGATAACATCACTCTCACTCTCTCCGATGCTGATATGCCTTTTAGGAGGAGTGAAGTGCACTATATCTAGTGTCAGAAGTTGTGTTGGAGAATATGTCTCACATGTGAGGCTCACATGTTGAGAACCACTGCCTGAGGTCATGGGTCACAGATATAGTCATTTGATGAATCTTATAAATTGTCTTTTTTTTAATATATATCTATATCTATATATCTATATATCTATATATCTACATATATACACACACACTTCCTATTTTTCTAGATCTTAAGAACAGGGACCTGATAACTTTAATTCAGGGGCCAGAGTAGAAAATATTTCCTGGAAAGAATGGCTGAAGAGATTGTGGATGGTACTTTCTTCATTGGCCCCTTTGAGAACCTTGGGGGATTCAACAGCCATGTAAATGTGGCTCTGTCTTTTCTCTTTTCCCCTCAGAATAGCAGCAGCATGTACTCAGGCCTTTCATTTCAAATATAATGCTACTTCTGGAAGTGAGGTTTCTACTAAGACAATCACATGAGTACTGAATAGATGTAATCCAAGATTTACTTACCTTGAAAAGGGTTTTACTACTTCCTTACCTAGTCCAAATAAATCCAGCCATACTTCCCTGATTTTGGTCATGATATTTTTGCTTGAATCTATGTAAAGTCTATATTTTTCCACTTAAGCTCACCTCTTGGTGAGTGATTAAGAAGTCTATCCACCTAGGGGTGCCTGGGTGGCTCAGTCGACTTTGGCTCAGGTCATGATCTCACTGTGGGTTCGAGCCCTGCGTTGGGTTCTGTGCTAACAGCTTGGAGCCTAAGCCTGCTTTGGATTCTGTGTCTTCCTCTCTGTCTGCCCCTCGCCACTCACACTCTGTCCATCTCTCTCTCAAAGTGAACAAATATTTTTAAAAAATTTAAAAAATAAAAGAAGTCTGTCCTAGTCCTAATTTTTATCTTTTCACTTTTCTTCTCCATTTTCTGTCTTTCTGACAATCATACCCTCTGTTGCAGTCTAGAAATGTGACCCTTTTTTGTCCTTTAAAATCAAACTTTTAATCCTTATCTCCTAACCCTTATAACCACCCTGTGTGGTGGTATTCATATGGCCCCCATGTAAGCAACTCACTTAGGCTGTGATGGGTGGAGAAAGCACTCACACTCTGCTCTGTGGGGATCCGTAGCCCACACCTTTCATCACATTGCCTCTTCTCAGCTTGCTTCCTACTTCTCTTTCCAGAATAATGATAAAGCACCGGTAGTGCTCCTGTGGGAAGAGAGTTCTAAAAGGGAAAGAGGTTACTTTGCTTTGTCTTTAGTAAGGGGAAGAATAAAAGTAATATTCTACAATAGGGGTTGGTCAACTTTCTCTAAAGGGCCAGATGGTAGATATTTAGGCTTTGCAGCTATATGGTCTCTGTTGCAACTATTCAGTTGTGCTGCTGTAATGTGAAAATGGTCACAGACAAACAAGTGGCTCTGTTCCAGTAACACTGTTTATAGACACTGATACTTGAATTTCATATAATTTTTACTTGCCATGAAATAGTCGTCTTCTTTCATTCCCCCCCCGCCAACCATTTAAAGATGAAAAAAACATTCTTTGCTTGCGGGCTGTACAAAACAGGTGGTGGGCCAGATTTAAGGTTCCCAGATTTGACATTTATTATATATTTGGGATTTATTTATACTAAAAAATTTTTTGCTTATCTGAAATTCAAATTTTACTGGGTATTTTGTGTTTTATCTCTCAATCCTGTCTGGCTTTGTTCTCCAGGCCGTCGTTTGCAGATCCCTATTCTTTTTTTTTTTAAATGTATTAATTTTTAATTTATATCCAAGTTAGTTAGCATATAGTGCAACAATGATTTCGGGAGTAGATTCCTTAATGTCCCTTACCCATTTATCCCATTACTCTTCCACAATACCTCCAGCACCCTCTGTTTGTTCTCCATATTTAAGAGTCTCTTATGTTTTGTCCCCCTCCCTGTTCTTATATTTTTTTTGCTTCCCTTCCCTTATGTTCATCTGTTTTGTATCTTAAACTCCTCATATGAGTGATGTCATATGATGTTTGTCTTTCTCTGACTAATTCCTCTTAGCATAAAACCCTCTAGTTCCATCCACATAGTTGCAAATAGCAAGATTTCATTCTTTTTGATTGCTGAGTAATACTCCATTGTATATATATACCACATCTTCTTTATCCATTGATCCATCGATGGACATTTTGGCTCTTTCCCTACTTTGGCTGTTGTCGATAATGCTGCTATAAACGTTAGGGTGCATGTGTCCCTTCAAAACAGCACACCTTTATCCCTTGGATAAATACCTAGTAGTGCAATTGGTGGGACGTAGGGTAGTTCTATTTTTAATTTTTTGAGGAACCTCCATACTGTTTTCCAGAATGGCTGCACCAGTTTGCATTCCCACCAGCAGTGCAAAAGAGATCCTCTTTCTCTGCATTGTCGCCAACACCTGTTGTTGCCTCAGTTGTTAATGTTAGCCATTCTGACAAGTGTGAGGTGATATCTCATTGTGGTTTTGATTTGTATTTCCCTGATGATGAGTGATATTGAGCATTTTTCCATGTGTCGGTTGGCCACCTGGACGTCTTCTTTGGAGAAGTGTCTATTCATGTCTTTTGCCCATTTCTTCTCTGAATTATTTGGTTTTGGGGTGTTGAGTTTTATCTTCTTCCATTCCATCAGTTGCCTTTTGGTTTTGCTGATTGTTTCCTTCGCTGTGAAGAAGGTTTTTATTTTGATGAGGTCCCAGTAGTTCATTTTTGTTTTTGTTTCCCTTGCCTCCGGAGACGTGTTGAGTAAGAAGTTGCTGCGGCTGAGGTCAAAGAGGTTTTTGCCTGCTTTCTCCTCTAGGATTTTGATGGCTTCCTGTCTTACATTTAGTTCTTTCATCGATTTTGAGTTTATTTTTGTGTCTGGTGTAAGAAAGTGGTCCAGGTTCATTCTTCTGCATGTCGCTGTCCAGTTTTCCCAGCACCACTTGCTGAAGAGACTGTCTTTATTCCATTGGATAGTCTTTCCTGCTTTGTCAAAGATTAGTTGGCCATATGTTTGTGGGTCCATTTGTGGGTTCTCTATTCTGTTCCCTTGATCTGAGTGTCTGTTCTTGTGCCAGTACCATACTGTCTTGATGGTTACAGCTTTGTAATACAGCTTGAAGTGCGGGATTGTGATGCCTCTAGCTTTGGTTTTGGTTTTTGTTTTCCAGCATTGCTTTGGCTATTTGGGGTCTCTTCTGGTTCCATATAAATTTTAGGATTGTTTGTTCTAGCTCTGTGAAGAAAGCTGGCGTTATTTTGATAGGGATTGCTGCAGATCCCTATTCTATAATTCATTCTATAATTCTGCATTCAATTCTTGAAAAATATTTCTTTGGTTGCATTTGGTGAAGGGGTGAGGGAGATTAAACCCACACATACTTTGTCCATCTAATTTTAAATAGTGATATGATTGTCAGTTCTAATGGGGTTTTCAGATGTGGGAGGATATTGATGTATTCAGAAACCAGTGTTTCCAGAAAAATAGTCATGACATTAGAGCTTAGGTTTGCTTCAGAAATTTATAAGGCCAAGGTGAAAAAGAGTTTTGACACTTAACTATATGATAAAAAATGTTTGTTGTAAGGAGGAATGAATAATATTGTCTTAAGCTTTCATTGTACTAGCTAAGATAGTGACTAATTATTGAAATATTGATAATAAAATATTTGTGCTAACAGTTGTCCAATTTCTTAACATTCATACATTCAATGAATATTTATTGTGTGCTTCCTATTTTCCAAGCAGATTCTAAGAGCTGACTATATAGTAGTAAAAAAAATGGACAGAAGCTCTTGTCTTCAGGAAGTTTATATTCCAGTGGAGGAAAATAAACAGAAAACAAGCAAAATATTTATGCTGTAGATGAAAAGGGCTATGGAGACAAGTCAAGAAAAGGAGAATAGTATTGCTGAAGAGGGTAGGGATTGTACTTTCCATAAAGGAGTCCCTGAGGGGGTTACAGTACAGCAAGGACTTCAGGGAAGTAAGGGAATGAGCCATGTGGCAACTGGGTCAAAAGCATCCCAGACAATGGATGGGCTACTACTAAGGCCCTGATTGTTTGAGGAACAATAAAGGGGCCAGAACAATAAAGGGGCCAAGCAGAGTGAACAATGGAGAGAATAGTAGAATGTGAGTTAGAGAGGCAACAGGGTGGAGGAGGTGGAGGGTATGATGTGAAGATTACGTAAGACCTTATAGAATTGGCTTTTAGTTTGCTGAAATGAGGTGCAATTTTAGGGTTTTGAACAAAGTGATGACATGCTTTTCTTAATCACTTATGTTGTACTCAATCACTCTGAATGGCTGTGTATCTAATAGGTTAGAGAGAGCAAGGGCAGAGGCAGGAGGCAAGTAAGAAGACTACTGAGCAATCCAGATGAGAGATGATGGTGACTTGGATAAGCACAGTGGCAGTGGATATAGTGTGAATCCAGATTATGAGTGATATGGAATGTAGAATTGACAGACTATGCTGATGGATTCAGAGTCAGGTGTGAAAGAAAGAGAGGAGTTAAAGATAACTCCCAATTTTTGACTTGAGTAACTGGGAGGCTAGGGTTCCTATTTACTGAGAAGGAGAAGACAGTGGGAGGAGAAGGTTTGGGAGAAAAGATCAGAAGTTTGGTTTAGGACAAGATAAGTGTAAAATGCATGTAAGACTTCTAAATGGAGATGTCAAGTAGGCAGCTGGATATATTAGTCTGGAGTTCAGAGGAGCTGTCTGGCTCTAGCTATAAATTTGGGAATCATCAGTGTATAGATGATGTTTAAAGCCAAATAACTGGATGAGATCATCATGGGAGTGAGAGTAGCTAGAGGGAACATGAAGTTCAAAGAGCATGTTTTGTATGAATTAGTAGAAATGGCTTCATAGCTACTGTATTAATCATAGCCACAAATATAATTAATATTGGGTACATTCAAATTATATGAAAACATTAAATGCTTTATGGTAGTAAAGATCTTTCACTTAGAATACTGTTCAACTGAATCTTTTCTGTAAATGACATAAAAGTGTTTAAAAATTTTTATATTTCTCTATTGAAACATCTAAACTCTAGGTGTGAGATTTGACCACTTTCATTGTTGGAGGCATTGTAAAGCCTAGGAAAACATGTGTCTTGTTTTGACACTGCTGATAGAGGAAAGAGTTTAAAAGAAATGGAAAAAAAATTCTAATTAGTTGGTGCTTTTATGTTTATGTTTCGCAAAATATATTTTATTGCTAAATTAAAAAGATTTGTACTTGTATGAATTTAACTAAATGTGTGTGTTTCTATATATCTTTTAATAGATTTATCAATAGATAGATACTCTCAAGTGTCTTGGTAGGAATTTCTAGAGGCCTAGAACCCTCCAAGCCAAAAACTACTTTGAAACGAGACTTCTTTCCCCTCTGGTCATTAAACTATTCCCTAAAGGTAAAATCTAGGGTTTAGATATAAAACTAGCTGAGGAATTCTTCATCAAGCAGAAGTTTGAACTTAGACCCCAATATTATCTATAAATGTGGAGGTATCATTGACATTTTAATTGTGACTTAAAGGACATGGTGGGTTATTGTTAACCTGGGAGCTCCAGGCCCTGAATATCTGGCCATCAGTGATGAGTGGGCAGCCTAACCCCTAAACACTTGGTCAGCTTGCCGTGTGATGCTACCTGCTTCTGGTTTGCATGGCCACTCCCATAAGAATTTGTACAAGTTTGCTGGCTCCATAAGAAAGTGGCAGCAGATGTGTAAATCCTTCCTAATTATCTAGTGGATGTTGATCTTGTGATCTGTCATTTCATTCATTCATTTATTGTATTATGTTTATCATTGTAACAAATCACCCCACAATCTAGTGTTTTAAAACAATAAGAGATTTTTAACTCATAGTTTCTATGGGTCAGAAATTTGGAATCTGCTTAGTTGGGTGGTTTTGGATCAGGATATATCAGGAGATTACATTCAGGTGTTGGCCAGGGCTCCAGCTGTCTGTAGGCTTGGCTAGACTGTATTAGTGAGAGGAAATATCTAGTACATAAGTATAAGGATTGATTTTTTTTTTTTTTTTTTTTTTTTTTTTTTTGTTAGGAACATTGGACAATTCAACAAATGGTGGCAGGCAGGAAGGCAAAGATGTTTGCTGATGCAGGCATGTGGGAAGATGTGTTGTTGGAAGTATGTGGACATTTTTTTTTTTAATTTTTTAAATTTTTTTTTTTTTAAGTGAGAGAGAGAGAACAAGTGGGGGAGGGGCAGAGAGAGAGGTAGACACAGAATCCAAAGCAGGCTCTAGGCTCTAAGCTGTCACCACAGAGCCTGATGTGGGGCTCGTACTCACAAACTGGGAGATCATGACTTGAATTGAAGTCGGAGGCTTAACCAACTGAGCCACCCAGGTGCCCCATTTTTTTTTTTTTTAATTGTGTCCATTTTTTTATTTAGTAAAATAGGAAGTAAGGTTATGAACTGAGGATAACAGTGGGAGAAGGGGTATTGAGAATTTAAGAGAGTATAAAATGGCAGCTTACATGATTCAAAGAGTGCATGGATTAGAGATAACATGGTATGAATGGTAGGGCACTCGAGGTTTACAGTCAAGTGTTTAAAGCAAGACCATTCATCCTGGTTTTTATTTTATCCACTATGTTTAGCACAGAGGAAGGTTTGGAGTAGGCAGAAATTTGATTTAAGTAAGATTATAGTTTGGGAAAGCAAGAACAGCAAAGCTGAAGAGAGGCAAGGGAGCCAGTAGAGTTTAAATTGGAAAAGGGGGGAAATAAGAAGGGATTGTTGAAGGGATGAGAAACAGTGAAAACATGTTAGGATCAATGGCTTAGCAACACCAGTGGTGTAGAAGAATTGGGGTACAGAATGGAGACAGAATAGTATGAAAGGGTAGGAGGTGATGTCAGAGAGCAGGATGCATGCAACTGACACTGAAGAGAAGATGTAGTTATTAATAGAAACAAAGTCTAGAGTAATGGCCATGGGAGTAGCTAGGTTGTTGTGACAACAATGAGGATTCATGGGTGATATAATCTGCTCACAGAGATCCTAAATGGGCAGTTTTTAGGAATGAGGGGGGATTGGAAAATTGCAAGCAGCAATAAGGAGCAATGAGGACATGTTCTGTACTTCTAGGCCTAGTCCTGCGAGAACCACGGGAGACAAAATTAACTCCACTAAGGGAACGGGAGCAGTAGCAGTTTCCTCAATGGAGAGCCAGGTTTCTCTTAAAGCATGAAGGGGAGAAAAGCATTCAGACAGTACTTGCAGCATTAACATAGGGGATTTTGCTGGTGGCTGACTGAGTTTTAGAGGATAGAGTGGAAGGATGTAAGAACTTGGGGAGAGATGGGAAAGGCAGACAGAATACTTTCACAGAGGCTAACAGGGATTCAACTGCAGGAGTTAAGAGGCAGTGCAGCAGTCTAGGGGTGGCCTACATGGAGTAGGATAAAAGGCAGGGATGAGGTCAGTCCTGGTCGATTAAGGCTGATGATGGTGGTGAGGCTGTGAATGTTGTAGGGGGAGAGAGGAGGGCTCTGGTGGAGGGGTGGGCTCTCTCAGGTTCTCATTGTCAGGAACCAATCAAGATGGATTTTAATCCAGATCTCCCCAGCTCCAGAAACAATGTCCTTTCCTCTCTACTGCATTTAAAGTGCAGACTAAGGTCTAGCCTGAGAACTTGTTAGGAATGTGGCCTCTCAGGCCTCATTCCAGATCTACTGAATCTGAATCTGCATTTCCTCATGGTCTCCAGGTGATTCATATTCATGGTGGAGTTCGAGCAGCACTGCCCTACACCACATATTTTTCACCCTCTTAAAAATTACTTGTTTCGTGTCCACTCAATGAGATTTCATGGATTAAAAAAGGAATATAACTTTTTGCAATGTAGACTTTCTGAAATTTTCAAGACTTTATAGAAAATTTCAAAATAAAGGTGTGCAAAAATTGGAAACAGGTGAGTACAAGATGAAAAAATACTTGTCATATGTAGTTGTTTGGTAGATAACTAATCCAGTAAAATGCATTATTTTCCAAAGTTTTAGGGGTATGTGAGGAGAGAAACCCCTAAGCATTCGAGGTTAAATTCTTCCTTGTTAGATTCTGGTGTGGTCACCAGTCTGATTAATAAGTAAACCAGAACTATTAGGAAAAGGAAAGGGGAGGGGTAAAATGAGTGTTTATTTTCTTCAGTTATTATGAATCTAAGCTCTGGTGTTTGTACCAAAGAAAGGAATTACTTGTATTTATTCTTATGGCTAAGTTGCTAGCAATAAATTATGAAAAGAAAAAAATAACCATGTGGGATAATTGACTGAAAAACAAATGTCAGTAAAAGTAAACAGTCTGGATTCCACTAAACCTATTTGCAAAAATGTCAGAGGAGTTGAGTTGTTTTCCCTCACAATATTTGTGCTGGAATAAAGGGACTGAAGTTTAATTAAATTTCTCCATAGAGACTGGGTATTCCAGTAGATGTCACTTTGTGATTTTGCTCAATGAAGGACTGAATTCTGATTAAGTGATGCTACATTTGTCCTCAATAGTAGAGCGCTGATGATCGACACCTCTTTTCTCCAACTCTTCCATGCTAACCCAGCGGCAACAAATGAGAAACACTGGCCACTGAAACAGGACTCCAGAGGCTGGGCCTAGTCTTGCTTTATTCACTAACCAGCTGTATGACCTTGAGCAAGTCCCTTAAGACTTCTAGCATATTAAGGATTGGAGACATTGCTTTTTTGCCTGTGACATAAGTTCAGCAGTCGGTTCTAGAAGGCTTCTGGCTCTAAAAGCCTCTAGTTCTGTTGTATCATGTTATATGTTACACAAATATACAGTCAGTGAAATTTAGCAAAAGGAAGAGGAATTTGGGGAGTTTTGGAAACTAACAAACTTTTTACTGGGCTGGAGTCATCAGGTAATGGCATATTATTCCGGCATGAGAAATTCAAATGAATAGTATGTTTG
This sequence comes from Panthera uncia, assembly GCF_023721935.1. Lineage (NCBI taxonomy): Eukaryota > Metazoa > Chordata > Mammalia > Carnivora > Felidae > Panthera > Panthera uncia. The sequence continues at coordinate 91,822,308 of NC_064811.1, read as the reverse complement.
TCTACACTTTTAAATCTTAGACTTTCTTTACCTTCAGTATTTAATTTACCAGACTTATAATGCAGGTAGTACTGACCTTTCTTGATTTTGGACATATTTCCAAGCCATTTGAGAACAGCAGACAAAAGGATAACTATCTTCTGTATGTATTGCATTTTCTTCTTTTTCCATGGTATCTAAGGTGTGGGGGAAAATGTTAGACATAATCAGTATTTTTTTCTTAAGGACCTCAAACTCAGATATAGAATTGGAGGGAACAATAGGCATCTAGGTATTTGTTTACTAAACATATGACAACAATTAAAAACAGATTAACCACACAGGTACCAAAGAAATGTTTTTGGTAAATGAGTTGGGTAAATCCGGCTTTGCTAAACCCACCTAGGTTTATCCTAAGGTGGCATACCATTTTGGTTTCTACTGCTGTGAGATACAGTGGGCCATAGATTTTAGGAAAAGTGGTAATTAGTCATGTATTAAATAAATCATATTCCAATTGTTCAAGTATAGTACATGTGGGTAGGTGAAATGATAATTGGCCTCACAGCCCAAATATCTGCTGTTCCTTTGTGTGTTTGCCTGTTGTATTTCCTGTATTCCTGCAGGAACTTTTATCTGAGGTCAAAATCAAATTTTCCTCAGTTGTAGCTTTTACTTCTGGGTAGATGCTATCTTAGCAGGGAAGATATCTAAGGGTATTTCTCTTGACTCTGATTGTGGTGAAGATAGATAGTAGGCATACCTTGGTATGTTTGGTGAAGCTTGGTAAATTTATCTAGAGTGACTTTATTAACTGGATACTTTACTATTACTCTTGCAATAAGAACTTTGGACATATTTTCTGCTTATCCATCTCTTTTTATTTCACCTGCTGGTAATTTATAAATTGGACTTAAAGTGAAAATTCAGCAAAGTTGACCAAATGGCACCGTCACTAAAGCATGGACAAGTTTGTGGAAAACATTGTAACAATAGTAGGAAAATCTTTCTTTATAACTGGTCACTGACTTACAGGAAAACTATTTTAAGGATTCACAAATTAAAAACAAACAGACAAACCAAGACCCCGACCCCCCCCCCCAAACTAATTATTTTTATTAGTTTATTTTTTTATTTTTTTTATTTTAAGGAGAAAAACTTAAGATGTCCCTCATAGTCACTTTTAGGAGTCAGGCCAGGAAAGAGGGAAAATTGGAGGGGAATTTTATTGTAGGACAAGGTCAGAGGGAATATTGCTCATTACTACTGCTCTTTGAAAGGCTGGCTTAGAATTCTTTCTTCCTTGCTAAGTAGTATGGATTCTTATTCAAAGTTTGAAGTGTTTCTTTGAAGAAGAATTTCCCCCAAGGAGTTCTGGAAGTTTCTCCTACCCATAACTAAATAGCTAAAGTTATAAAATTATATTTTGAAAGAAAGTGACTTTTTCCATACTTATCAGTTATTCATTCCTTTACCATATATTTGTTGGACTAGTCACCAGACAAGGAAATTGAAGATATAATAATAAAGTAGGCATGAACTTACCTTTAGGAGGCTTCAAGGAGTAGATAGCACTGGAACACTCAGGGGATTTATTGGCATATGCTGAAAAATAGAGTCTGTTTTAAGCCAGTGTTTCTCATCTTGTATCTAATCACAGTACACATAGATAATGATAATGTTTGCAATGTACATTGGAATAACCTGCAGGAATTTATGGCGATAATAATAAAATACAGAGAAGAATGAGAGAAAATCAATGCTTAATGTACTAAAAATGCAGTATTTAATTTGCATAAAGATCAAGATAAAGTAATAGGAAGCTTCTTTATGAGATTTTTAAATTATGATCTCTTCAAGTTCTGATGAGAGGTGCCTGAATGGCTCAGTTGGTTGAGCTTCTGACATCAGCTCAGGTCATGGTTGTGCGATCTGTGAGTTTGAGCCCTGGGTCAGGCTCTGTGCTGACAGCTCAGAGCCTGGAGCCTGCTTCAGATTCTCTCTCTGCCCCTCCCCTGCTTGAGTTCTGTCTGTCTCTCAAAAATCAATAAACATTAAAAAAATTTAAAAAAAATCACTGATGAGAAATTATTTGCATAAACAGCAGAGAATATTGTTAAAACATATTTTTTACCATGTAAAAATTTATGCCAGTTGAAATTATTAAGAATCCAAAAGCCTTTAAATGTCTTTGAGTAAAAGATGTAATGTTAAAATATCTTGTGATGATGTACACAAATAGGGAATGGAATCCTTTTTCATATCAAGTATTTTTAAAATAAGAAATCTGTAATCAATAGAAATGCATAGATAGGTAGAACAGTCGCCCTCCAACTCACTTGTACACTGCTACCAGAGCCTATAACCAACATCAAAGAAAAGTATCCAGAAGAGGTGAAGATTGCTTGCCAGCCTCCCTTTCAGCTTATCAGTCAGCCCTTTACAGCTATAAGCTTAGGCTATGCTATGCTTGATGAGTGCCTTTAGTTGCTCCTTGGGCCCTGGATCCATGGTGAGCATCAGTGGGCCGACTATTGAAGTAGAGATATTCAGGTAATATAACATAAATGGCTTATACTTAGCATGTCATGGTAGAACAGTGAATAGCTGGGTGTCACTCTTGGTTTTGCTGGCCATTGTGACCAGGAGGCACACAATCAATCTTCATTCTACTAGAGCAGTCCTTTGAGGAGCTCTAGAAAAAGACGTTCCTGGATGGAGGTGGTTGGCCCTGGAACTCTGACCACCCAAACTGTCCCCAGCCTATCTAAGAGTGGATGGGAACAAGAGTCACAGCACACCTGTAATTCATTTGTAGCACATTGGATGCATACTTGCCACCAAATGAATTGTTCACTGATACAGGAGACAACCTGAAGAAAAAGTGTAGTGCTATGCAGTTGAAATTTAAGAAGCTACCTCTTTGGTATTTTGTAATTGTATGACAATTTGTGCATTTACAAAGTGAAAATTAGAGTGCAGGAAGTTCTTCCAAAATTTCATAGTTTTGTAATGTATTAAGAGCTCATGCTTTTTGAAAAGAGACAGAATTAAAGTATATCTTCACATTGTTTTCCGTGAATCCAATGCTGTTTTTTTGTAAATTCACCAAACTACTCTCAGTGCTGGGCGAGCTGTCTCTATATGGCGGCCCACCAGCTGGGCAGTCCCTGACCTTTCACAAAAGCAATTACAAAACATGTGTCATCTAATATCCACTCAAGGGAAATTGAAGAAGACATGAGTGACTCTCCCTCTGGACCTAGTATAGGTTGTTAGCATTCAGGAATCTACTTTTAGAAGCACAGTGTATTAGTCAGGCTTCTCCAGAGAAACAGAATCAATAGGATGTATCTGTCTCTATCTCTATCTCTGTATCATCTGTCAAGAGATTTATTTTAAGAAATTGACTGACGTGATTGTGAAGGTTCACAAGTCCAAAATAGGCAGAGTAAGCCAGGAGGCTGGGTGCCCAGGAAGAGCTGATGGTTGCAGTTTGAGCCTGAAGGTAGTCAGCTGATAGGATTTCTTCTTCCTCAGAGGAGATCAGTCATTTTCTTAAGGCCTTCCACTGTTTGGATGAGGCCCACCCCCATTATGGAGGATTATCTGCTTTACTCAGTCTACTGATTGAAATGTTAATCTCATCTTAGAAGTACTTTCATGACACTATACAGAAACATTTGGCCAAATACCTTGGTGCTGTGTCCTAGCCAGGTTAACACATAAAATTAACCATTACACTAGGCCAGGTTGAGTTTCAGGGACACAGAGAAACCCCAGGTTTAATCCAAACTTTAACAACTTTCTCCTAAAGATGAGCACCTAGGCTCTCATAATCTCCTCCAGGAGAAACGAGGAGGGTTTTACTTTTTCCTCATCTCTTCCCTATGGTGAGCATATGCATAAATTTGGAATTTAGTTAAGCCTTCATAATGATAAAATCACTTAGCTAGTTAAGTGAGAAACATCCACTTTTCCAGTTATAGGAATCAGTGCCACCACTTGGGTATTGGCATTCAGATATTTGCTTTTAAATTAGTTGGACAGCAGATGAAGCTAGGCAGAATAAAAGTAGGTAACATTTATAAAATATTCACCCTATGCCAAAATCAGTTTCAAGTACTTTACCTGAGTGAAGCAATTTAATCCCCACAGAACCTTAGGAATGAGTTCAATTATCCCCATAGTATATAGATGGGGAATCTGAAGCAGAAAACGGCTCAGTAGATCTCTTAAGGCCACACAGCTAGTTAGTGACAGAGCCAGGACTCAGGTCAAGATGGAGAGAGCCTGGCTTTAGGGTCTGTTCCTAATAGTAACCATCCTGGATGCTGAATAAAAGAAGCAAGTTGCAAAGTACTCAGCAAAGCCCTGACACAGGCTGGTCCCAGGTCATGGAGCCACATTAATAGAGACTGAACATTGGTGACTTCCCCCCCACCCCCACTCCCACCAGAGCAGAATGAAAGGTGCAAACCTGAATAGGGATCTACTGATAGTAATTGTACTAGAAATACACACTGACCAACTTCATTAGCAGAGTCTTAGATGATGGTTCTAATATAAAAAAGCACTTTTTGGTTTCTTTCATATGGCATGAGAAGGACTAAAGTACATAGAAGAGGTCAGAGAAATGAGCATTGCAAAGAGATAAGGGAGGCTGATGCCCTGGAACAGAGACCACACGTTTGGTCATTTGGCTAAGAATTTTTACCAACTCTTAGAGAGGAGATAATTGGAAATTTATATTAGAGCCTTACTGCATAGGAGTTATAGTTTTGGTATATACAATTGACCTTTGAACAACAGGGAGATTAGTGGTACTGACCACCCTCACTTCTCACTACACAGTCAAAAATCCATGTGTAAGTTTTGATTCCCCAAATTATAATTAGGTTTATTACATATATGTACTTCATTCAATACTGTAGATTTAGTGATTACTCAATGATTTTCTTTGTTTTCTTCATGAAGCCTGAATTAAAGAATACTTTGAGCTATTGTGCCTTGAGCTGCCCACCTGGACCGGGTAGACCAGATCCTACCTTGACTATCATGGCCAAGATTCTGATGGTGACTGTGGTTAATCTGCCAAACTTGCTCCCTTTCATGATAACACCTGGGTATGCTATATCAAGTCTGTGTTCTGCACAGAAATTCACAGTGATTGTCTTCTCTCAGATAAAAGCAGTAAGTGGCCCTCCACAGTGCCTACCTCTTGGACATTGTGTCTTAACTCTGTTTGGGTGGAAATACAAATTCATATGCTCTTGAACAAACCACTGATGTTTGAAGTATGAGGAAGGCTGATTAGAACGAGGAGTAACAGCAAGAGCTGTTGAGCTGTTTGAATACATTGGTGGAAAAGATTAAAAAAAGAAAACTTATCTGCAAAACTAATTATGTGGATAGTCTTCAGAATGATTTAGAGGCTTTGGAGTGATCAGGCCATCACAAGCTTGGCTGTGGTTATAAGATGTTCACTCTTTTCTTTTACATTCCTGGCTGATGTTCAAAATTCTGAGAGGTGGCAGTGAAGGCTCCCCACAGCTGTCAGCATCTTTGTGGGCATCTGAGAGGGCAAGGTGCCTACATATGGCAGTGAGTCAGGCATGGGTCTTCCTTTCCACACTAGGGCTATGGGTGACATGTTGGCAAGGCCAGCCTTAGTATTGCAAGGGCTTGCACTGAGAGAATGTCTTGACTTCCACCTAGTGGTAATTGCGAATGGTCAATCATTCTTTCCTGGTGAGGGACATTTCAGACTAACAGCCTTTCCAAATATGGGACTTGGGGCCTTCCTAACTGCTTCCTTTAAAGGCAGGCCCATTCTGATTGCTACCAAAAAATATCAACTTGTTGGGTGCACCTTCACAGAGAAACTTTTAATTTCACAGCAAGTATCATTTTGTATGTTCTCAGTAGAGGGAAAATGAAAACTTAACTTTTAGTAGTAAAGCTAATTTAATCTTATAAGTTAAAACTTCATGTTTTTCAATAATTATGAGAAAGCAAATATATGGTTAAATTCATCTTTGCTCTCAAAATTACTGTTTTATTTGACACAGATAATAATGCAATGTTCTAGATTAATTTATTCCATTTTAAACCACTTGCATTCATGTACTTATGTAACGTCACTTGGAAAACTAAGAAAATTGGAATATTGATTTATGGGAACTCTTCCTTATCTTCCATTATATTTATTTCTAAAGATTTATATGTAAAACATGCTCTTCAGCAGTAATTAATGACAGTTCAAGATATATTTACTTCTTAAAAATTGTTTCAAGATTCTCTTTTTTTTAACTTAGAAAATCAAACTTTTATTCTTTCTTTTGCTCATTACTTAGCAACCAATTTAACATCCTCAAAATTTGGTTTCCATTATGCAATTTAATTCTCTGATTTGATTCTGAATATAAAGATCCAGTATAGCATTAAAATACCATAAAACTATTAATGTTTGATTAAATTCTGTATGTATGAAATTCCATTGTTAATGATAAATCAATAAAATATTCCATAAAAATAAAACTTTGATGTATTTCTAGTTTTAAGTGTGTTGTTATGAGTACAAGCATTTAGAATTGTGAAAATTAAATTCAACTTCTTTGGACACATGTATCAATATGATTGTTAAGGCATAGGGTGTGGCCTTTTAAAAGTGGTGTGTTAAAGGCAGGGAGGCAAGAAATGCAGAAATCACAATGACTTTTTCATTTTGAAAAAATATATTTATACAGTGTTGTTAGGCTACATGAAAGATGGTATTTGTTTACTCTGTTTTGGTCCTTAACAGCATCATTAGGAACACAGCCCCCATTCCTGTTGCAGAATGGTTATTCAGGGAGCTCTGCCCCAACAGACAATGTGCTGTTGGGCTGCACCCTTCACTCCCTAGCTTTCTCCTTTTTTAGGAGTATGAAGCACACTTCATGTAGTCCCTGTATTACTGGAGGTGGAGGCCCAGAAATCTGTTTATTTCATAAATAACAGAAGGTAATGAGGTTCTTTCTGCTATTTGGCTCTGGGCCCAAATAATTCTAGCTTCATAAATGACCTTAGTGTCAGAAGACACTGAATTATCATCTACTACATCTTGAAAAGACTAGATATAGATGGAGATAGAGACAGAGATAGAGATAGAGATAGAGATAGAGATAGAGATAGATGTGAATGTAGATTTAGATGTAGAGATTGGTTTTGACAGTAGCAAAACTCATCTAAATGCAGTAAGGGAAAATACTCTGGGGTTCTAGCATATAAAGTATAAAAGGAAAAGTAAAGATACCAAGTGGGCCAACTTTTTCACTTTCATGTTTTATGTTTTGCTTGCTTGCCTTATAACCTATTTCTAAAGTATTATGAAGAAATATTATATATATATGTATATGCATGAATATACATGTGTATTCTGATATATGTATCTCTATCTATTCATACCTATATAACCCATATCTATGTATATGTATTTATATATAAGATTTTATTAACTTTGTAGTTGAATGTAAGATTACACTTGGTTTGAATTTATGCTATTACTGATAAATGAAAAAAAATGACTAGTTTGGTTGCATTATTCTTTTTCAATAATAAAGCAGAGATATCCTAAGCTATTTCTTCCAGCTTAGTTTTATGGTTTTGATGCAGTCATAAATTAGGCCAACTTCTTTCATTTCAGGAGTTTCATTTTACATATAAATCTTTAGAAAACATTAACTCTTTTTTGTGCAAAATAAATGAGAATGTTTTATTGTATTTTTCCTATAAATTACATAAAATCCTGTAAAAACTTCTCATAGAGGTTAGGAGCTCAGTATATATATATATATATATATATATATATATATATATATAATGATATATGATTAATTTGATTAAAATGAATTTAATTAAAGTAACTTATATTAATAAAAATTCATCCCCTGCCACACACAGGTATTAGATGACCCCACCCGACTCTGTAAAGTAACTTCCAGAGGATTGTATTCAGTCCTGGGTATCACACTTTCAAGAATATAACAGATTATACTTTTTCTGGGGGAAAAGAGCAGGAGGACAAGGGACTTAAAGCCATTCCAAATAGGAAGAGTAAATAGAACTGTGACCACTTCAGAGGGAAAGGAAAGGCTCAGGGGAATTTCTGGGAGCTCTCTTCAACTATCTCAGGACTCTTTCCTGGAGAAGAGTTGAATTTGTTCTACACAGCCCTAAAATGGACACAGAACTACTAGCTGACACTGTAATGGAAGGATTTAGTCTAAATATAAGGATGAATTTCCCTGTGGTCAGGTATGCTCAAGAAAGAATTGACAACTTGAGATGTAGTGAAGGGTTTGAGCATAGCCTGGATAACCTCTTGACCAGGGGTGGCTCTATCTTTAGGGTGTGGTTGGATTAAATTGTCTTTAATAGTCTTTCCAAATCTGAGGTTCTATGATTTATTTTAATCTTGTGTCAGATTTGTTCTAAAGAGCTGAGGTCTGGAACAGCTGTTGTCTTTACTTTTTTTTTTTTTTTAAAGAGATTTGTATACTTCTCCTACATTATAATGCAACAATCCCTTAATTGTCTACATGAGGAGTATATTTAATATTTCATGCCAGATATGATTACTGTTGTCAAGCATCAGAATAATCTTGTTTTACTTATGTAATCTGTATATGGAAATATCTTCATGGAAGCCATTACAGTATGTTCATAAAACTTCATTTGAAATTTTAATGGTCGAAATTTGTAGTCAGTAGTGGACTTGTATGCTTAACTGTATAAATATTTAATATTGGTTGCCTAAATCACTCTATGTTGCTCTCTTTGCTATGAAGAGTAGTACGTTGGAGGGCCCATTTCTTTTCTTTTACACCCTCCTTCCAGGGTGATTTTATTTTAGTTGGTTGGCTTAATGAATAAATATGGTAATTTTTGGACATGTGAGATCTGAAATCAGGTCTGTCTGAGGATGTGTCTCATTTTTTGAGATAAGAAGTCAAATTACTTGCCTAGGGCTTTAGAGATTAAAAAAAAAAAAAAGTCAGGATTTAGAGATACATTGAATTTGTTTGCTCCATACAATTCCTTCCAGGTTCTTTTGTATTCTATCTCTGACTTTAGTAATAGTGGGGGAAGGAGAAATGGAGAAAGAAATGAATACTTTTTGCCAGGGAAAAAAGGAATATCTGGCTTAAGTAATCCCTAATTTGCTTCAGTTGCAAATTTATAAGTCTGTCTAAGAGCTTAAACTCTAATAAGGAGTTTGAGAAATTGGAAAATGAAAAAAATATATAATAATTACATTGCTTCTAAAATTAGAAAATGAAAAATAGAATGTAAAGAGTCTTTTCTCCTTTAGCTCTCCTTTAGAGTTAATCTCAGGGGATAACTTCTGGAGCTAATGGTCTTCCATTGGTAGGTCCTCGTGCATAGACATGTTTGAACATTACCCTAATCTGTGAAGAAATATTACAGTGTTAGAGGGAAAGTTGTGAAATTTTGTGTCTTATTCAATGGATTTACTGAATCTAACATCTTCTGTGCTAAAACAGAACAAATAAGAAGATAATAAGCAAGTGAGGAACTGTTTAGGTAAAGTGGGAATAGACACCTTTATAACTGAACATGGCATATTATGAATGGCCTGAAGATGGAGCTCTTTGCAAAGTTTTCATGTAGAGTATGAAGACAGCATCTGGATATTTGTGCTTTACAGTCTTCTAAAACTTACCTTTTTCCTTAGACTTTGTTTCATGATCTGCTTGGAATATAAGCTTAGACACCGTGTTTTTAAAAAGCCAAAGAATTAAGGAAAAATTATACAAAAGCTATAATCTTGGGATCATATTTATGCAGATGGTAGCCTAATTTATATCTTAAAAGAACCCTTAACAGTTGTCCTTATTTTGTTTTCCTGTAACTCCTCCATGGCCTCATTTTTGGTCATAGCAATCAAAGTTCATTATGTAATGTTCATGGTGGACATCGTACGTTAATTGTGCTTGATACCTCTTTTTCCATGGCTATCATGTTTATCTTTTCTATTTATTTTCCTTTCAGATATGAAATACCACATGCAGAAAAAAAAAACCACATATCTTTCAGATATATGTTAGCAATATTTTAGAGCTGTTTTGTGATCCAAAGGAAATATTTTCTGTAGCAATCTGTTATCTAGTTTTATTTTTAAAATGAATGAGTGCCCATATTCCCTCTCTTAACCTCTCCCTTCATATATTTATTGAGAGGAATTTACTGTTACTCATTTTTCTTAGTACATAGTTGCTAAATCTTTTTGATGTTTTATATTTCCTCATTTTTCACATTTATGCATTATGCTTTATAGCCCTAGGATTATTTTAGGAATGGAGTTTTATTTATGTAATATTTTAGGATGGATAGGGACACATTCACTTTTTAAAATCTTGCTTATTTAGGATTCAGTGTGAAGTCTTTATGAGGAAAACGTTTTTAATATTTTCTCTATTTCCCTGTGTTTTAGTCAAGCTTCACACTGAGCATTGCCTGAGATAACTCAATTAATTATAATTGTGTCTGATGAACGAAGGCAATTAGTTTTAATTCTAAAATTTTAGGTCACAAGGTCTAAAGTCCTTCTAAACCACAGCTGAGATAGTCTCCAATGTGTATAAGACACATCCTGTTATATCAATTCCTTAATTCATTGTTACGTGATGGTTTAATTAAGATGTTTAATCAAGCTTCAGAGATGATATGGTAAGAATTAATCTTGTCAACCTTTCTTTTTATGAACAAGTTGCTTGCTCATTTTTTTTTTAATTTAAGTTATAAAGAGCACTACATAAATACTGGAAAATATCGCCTTTACTCCGTTTAAATATAAACCAAAATCCTAAAGCTTTACTGTCTCAAAACAAAAATTAAAATGTATGTAAATCTCAGGTGGTATATTTTGGTGTAGTTAATAACCAATATTTTGCTATATTTGTTTATATGTTTTTAACTACACACACATATGTATACATATATTATGGATGAAGTTTGGTCAGATATTGGGGTGGCTTAAAAAATTAAAGAACAATGAATGTCTGATTATAGTGTACTGAAAAAATGTTAAAAATACCTACAAATGGTAGTAACTAATTTGTTTTTCTTTTTTTAAATAAATGAAAAACAAATGGTTACAGTTGTATAAGTATTTTGAAATATGGAATTTTTGTAGGTTGATGCAGAGTATTGAACAGCCATTTAAAAATTCTAATAATTATTGGTCTTTTATTATATAGAAACGTCACTAGATTAATAGTTTTCTTTGTATTGAGCTGGATCTTTAGGGAAGATCCACTCACCGCCTTTTCTAGAAAAAGATGCAGTTGTACTAAACTCTGATGGCCTTCCTTATACTAGTACTTTCACATAATATGCTAACCTGGCATTAACAATTTAAATCCAGATTGAGTCCATTTGTTTTAATTTGAATGTGACAGGCAGGAGATGTGGACCTCTGTAAGTAAACTCCCTCTTTCTTCTAGCAGGAACCCTTGTAGGAAGCCTTGCTGAACTTCCAATATCTCTGCCATCCCTAGCCATTCTGGACCAGGCACTTCTCAATTGCTCCTACGGTACCCTGTACTTAACTCTTCCATAACACATGTAGCACTGTATTGTCATTACCTGTGTATTGCTCTCTTCCCTTTCTCCTAATAGATTAAGAACAAGAATATGTCTTATATTATTACAAAGATTAACACAGTGAATAGATATTTTGGCATGCAATAATTATTAATGAACACATCAGGATTTTATAGTATCTGGCTGCATGCACATGGTCTCCTTCAAAACAACAAGCCCACTAATGGTATAGTTATTCTTGCAACTACCATTTCTATACACTCCCATTTACATATGTAAATTTAGAAACTTGAATCTTTTTTTCCCCCTGAAACTAGTAATAGTATTAGTTTGAAAGTTTTTTTTGGTAATTTGGCTTTCAACAACTTGAAATGAATAGTTATTTTCTTCCATGGTGATATACTTTTACATTTCTTTGATATTCCTTTTAGAATATGATTTAACAAATTATAAATGTTTTAAAAAGGTCAATAACTTGTATTAATTTGTCAACTTAATATTGTCACGAGTGATTATTTCTATAAGAGATTTGGAGGCATACAATGAGTGGCATTGGGATAATTGTCTATGAATGAATGGAAATATACTGTAAAACTGTCCATTTGGTTTTATGCTTTAAGTAATGTGGATTGGTTTCTCAGCACTGTAATGAAATCATCTGAAATCCATTAAAATCCACTTGGAGCCCATGAAATTCAGAAGACAGAGAAATCATTTAATCCCTCTATGGCGTAATGGAACAAAATAAAATCTTACATGGTACCAGTGATTAAAATCCCAGCTCAGTAGTCTTCTCAGTCATTTGGTCTCTTCTTCGTTTACTCCTACCTTTGTAGATGAGACCCTTGAGATTTCGGTTTAATTCTCACCAGCTTTAACATGATCCCAGATGCCACGGAAGAATGCCCCATCCATTGCTAAATTGATTTTTCTCTTAGTCACTTATTTGCAAGTTTAAGAGATTATCCAAAGAATTTAGAAAGGTGTTTTTCCCTCCCCTCCCCCTCTCAAAATCTGTTATTCAAGAGCCTTATGAACATCTTAAATTACTTCCTTTACCACCTTGCCACATCCTCTTCCAAACCTTTTTTGTCTTGAGTTCTGCGGTCAATTATCCTGTTTGGGACTGATGAATAAGAACTATTCATAGATCTCTCAGTAACCCAGCAGATTAAGAGACTCTTTGGGTATTTCCAGTGCTGAAAAATTAGACCGCATAAAATAATACTTAACTGAAATTTTTTAAATAAAAATTTATATATACGATAAATATGATATGATATAGACACCCAGAAAGCTATGATGTCTTTGAACATTGTATTTTCTCTTTTGAAAAAAATGTTAAAAGCAAAATTTACTTTATTTTGGTATGATTTATGTTAACAATGGAGGAAGCATCATTAGGAAAGCATGAACTACAAAGATGCAAACTAAAAAAGATTGACTTAGGTATTGTTATGTAGAAAAAGGGTTAGTAAGGAGCAGTGACTATAATTAGAATTTAAGTGAACACTCTTGTTACTAAAATGATCTATACACATTTTTACAGGAAAAGGGGGTCGGATTTTTTAAATAATCTAAATCAGAGTTAACTCACGGTGGATTGTGGTCAGCCAAAGAAAAACAGCACAACTAATTAAACAAAACAGGAAAACAATGAAATCCTTTAACTCTTTGGGTTCTTTGTTACGGTGTGAGGAGAGACTGTTTGGTAAGTGGAGCATGGTGCTGTTGATGGCAACTTGAGGCAATTTTGAGCACTTTAGATACTGATGGTATTTTTTAAAATCAAAATTCTGTACTAAAGATGCTTTCTCCTTGTGGCAATTTACTATTAGTTAACCAACACCTTTCAACAAGAATTAGAGTCCTCTCCAAAACTTACAAATAAAAGAAAATCTAAAATAAAATGGGAAATTGATTTTCCTAAGGTAAATGAACAAGAGTAGGAAGAGAGAAGTGAAATGGAGGTTAACATATATATATACTTTTAAAGGATATATATGTATATGCATATACTATATATCCTTAAAATATACACACATATACTTTTTATTGGTAATTTAACTATCAACAACTTAAATGCATATTTTCTTCCTCAGTAATATATTTTCACATTTCTTTAGTAGTCTATTTAGAATCTGATTAAATAAAAATTGTGTTTGATTTTAAGAGGTTATGTTTTGAATTATTAATTTGTTAATGTATGGCTATCATCAATATTTTTATATGAGATTATATATATATATATGTAGTTGCCAGTAGTGAAAGGAAATTAAATGGGGAACATACTGTGTGTGTGCCTAATCATGCAGAAGTAGAAAGGAAGCAGTAGGAAAAAAAAAAAAAAGAAGCAGGAGGAAAGAGAAAGTGGGTGAGCCAAGGGCAACTTGGTTCCTTGAATGAATGAAGGGTGGGAGAAGGCACTATGTAATGAAGTTACCTTCTTATTATTTAATAGGTCATTCATATGGATAAATATTTGTTTATAGCTAATCAAATCCTGTTTTAGGACTGGCAACTTCTTAGAAAGACATTCTCATCTGTACTGTACCAGGCTGTTGGCATGGATCTGCACACGCTCAGTGGGCAGCTGAGTCTGAAGAATGGGAACCCAGAACTCTGGGTTAGAGCACCTATTCAAAACTTTGCTACAAAACTATTTTTTAACTACAAAACTCTGCTAGCAACTGTTCTACACAGACTTTGCTCTGCTCTTTTAGGTGGGCAGTTCTACTAAATATATCAGAATGGTAAAGCCAACACGAATCCTTTTTTGTTTACTTTAATGCTTTATTTTATTTTATCATGTCATTTCATTTCACTTTATTTTATTTTGAGAAAGAGAGTGTGAGCAGGGGAGAGGGGCAAAGGGAGAGAGAGAGAGAGAGAGAGAGAGAGAGAGAGAGAGAGAGAGAAAATCTTAAATAGGCTCAATGCTTAGTGCAGAGACCGACATGGGGCTTGGTCCCATGACCCTAGCATCATAAGCTGAGCCAAAATCAAGAGTCAGACCCTCAACTGACTGAGCTACCCAGGTGCCCAAACACTGTTTTTTTTAAGAGCAGTTTTAAGTTCACAACAAAATTGAGAGGAAGGTACAGTGATTTCCCATGTACTCCTGCTCCCACATTTGCATAGCCTCCCCCACCATTAAAATCTCCCACCAGGAGGGTACATTTGTTACAAATGATAAACCTACACTGATGCATCATTATGACCCAAAGTCTATAATTTATATTAGTGTTCACTCTTAACCATACATTCTATGGGTTTGGACAAATGTATAACGGCATGTATCCATCATTATACTACTATACAGAGTGTTTTCATTACCCTAAAAGTCCTCTGTCCTCTTCCTATTCATCCCTCTCTTGCCCCTAACCCTTGGCAACCATTGATCTTTTTACTGTAAATGTAGTTCTCCTTTTCCAGAATGTCATATAGTTGGAATCATATAGTATATGGCCTTTTCAGATTGACTTCTCTGACTTAGCAATAGGCACTTAAGTTTCCTCTGTGTCTTCTTTATGGTTGTTTGGTAGCTCATTTCTTTTTAGTGCTGAGTAACATTCCATTGTCTGTATGTACCAGAGTTTGTTTATTCATTCACCTACTGAAGGTCATCTTGGTTGCTTCTAAGTTTTGGCAACTATGAATAAAGGTACAATAAACACCACTTGTGTGGGCACAAGTGTTCAACTTCTTTGGGTAAATATCAGTGAATTTGATTAATGGATTACCTGGTAAGATCGTGTTTAATTTTGTAAGAAACTGCCAAACTGTCTTTCAGAGTGGCTGCACCATTTTCTATTTCCACCAGCGATGAATGAGCGTTCCTGTTGCTCCACATCCTCGCCAGCATTTGGTGTTGTCAGTGTTCTGGATCTTAACTATTGTAATAGGTGTGCAGGGGTATTTCATTTTTTTTTATTGGCATTTCTTGGATAACGTAAGATGTGGAGCAACTTTTTTGTATGCTTATCACAAATTCTTAGTTGCTCCAATGAAATAGAAATAAACTCTGACAAGTACATCAGAAAGAGTTCATTTATACCAATTATTGTTTATTCACCATCTTACAGGCGTTAACAACTAAATACATGTGATAAGCATTCGAGATGTACAGACATCTTTTTGAAGTCAGTCACAGAATTCTTTTCTTTTTGTTTTGGTTGGTACATATCTCTGAAATTATAATGAGAATAATGAAAAACATTCCATTAGATATCCAAATGTTATTTTATATGTGCTAAAAGCTACTTATATGAAGCTGTCTATACAAAGCTTTGGAATTTAGCTTTCTATTTTATATTTTACATGTATAGATATGTGATAAAATAATAGCAATTTAGAAGTACTATGGACTTAAGTTTATCTTTCTAGAAGAACTCTTTATCAACCCAGATAGAGAGCACAGCACCTCAACAGAAGATAATCCATTCCATTCTTTCTCATCTCTAATTATTAAAACAATTAGTCTAATATTGAGTTACAAGTGGCTTTGCTGTATCTTATTCCTCTTCTGTAGCATTGGAATCCACATTTAAAGGCTTATTGTGTCCCATCTTGTCTTTCCCTAATTCCTTTAATGATGCATGCTTGATTAATTTATAGGCTTTGGTGCCATCTCTTCCCCTTCTGAGTCCATTTCGTCAAAATTTCTTAGGACTTGTGATGATGAGGACAGAATAAATCAGGATCACTCATCCCTTGTCTGTACTTTATCTGTATCAACATAACCGAAGATTGCATTAGGCTTTGAAACTACCTCACCCTTCTGGATCATAGTAAACCTACTATAAATTCCAGTTATTAGGATGTTTTTTAATTGGTTGTTCTAATCCTGGACTTTGAATATTGACGTGTAGAATTCAAATAATTAATCAATAAATAAATGTTTATTAAGCACCTATTAAATGGCAGATTCTGGATAATGTTCTGAGGATATACAATGGTATATAAACAGCCATTGCTCTCACAGAGCTTAGATTCTCAGAGAAGAGCACCACTATAAGGAATGAGCATGGAATTAATGCTACTTAGTTCAATGATTAGAAGTAAAGTGGGGAGACATCCATGGTTTACAAAAATAATTCAATGTTACCTCTTTTCCGGCTACATTTTTTTTCTTCTCAAAATATCAGTTTCTTTCAGAAATCCCTTATTAATTAATTTATATTGTAACATAGTAAAATTTCATTCAATTGGAGCATAGTTTATTCATTGCACTATTATTTTTATTATCAATACTTTGCACAAGATACTGTTGTAAATATTTAAATATGAATTACGTTTTCGGGGCACCTGAGTAGCTCAGTCGGTTGAGCATCCAACTTCAGCTTAGGTCATGATCTCATGGCTCATGAGTTTGGGCCTGCAGTGGGCTCTGTGCTGATAGCTCAGAGCCTGGAGGCTGCTTCGGATTCTGTGTCTCCCTCTCTTTCTGCCCGTCCCCTGCTCTCACTCTGTCTCTCTCTGTCTCTCAAAAATAAATAAACATTAAAAAAAACATAAATATGAATTACGTTTTCAAACTGTGTAAAGAAACATTTCACCCAGTGAAATGCCCAGTGGCTTCATGTATTTCTTTTAGGTTCTCCACTGTCCTCTTCTCTAATTCTTCATTTATTTTCACTTTATAGTGATTTTTTTCTAGAAAAAAAAAATCACTAAACCAAAAAGTTAGATAAATATTTATTATTATTTTTTTGGTGTATTTACTTAGGTGATAATGAGAGTTTGAAGACTGTAAAAAGAATAAACTAGGGGGATGGCAAGACAAACAAAAAATCCTTTGTGGAAGGAAAATATTTGACTTGTAGAATCTGGAAACATTTTTACCCCTGCATTAGCATGTCCTTCCAGAACAAAACAAAACAAAACAAAACAAAACAAAACAAAACAGGAATGGAACAAGTTTGATGTGTTATATATGTTTACGTTGTCACTGAAGGGGTTTGTTGGGTATTTATATGTCCATAGATTCTACAAATAAAAATAAAAGATGTGTCTAAATAAATCTGAATAGTATTAAGTGACTAGTTATGGTATCAAACTAATGAGAACCATAATCCATTTGAATTTATTATAAGGTCCCAACGTTTGCATAAAGTGTTAAAATATGTTTGAAACTGAATGCAATTAGTGATATTTGATTTATTTTCGAGATTAATACATTGCAATGAAATGCAACTATGATTTTGCAAAAAAATACTGGCCTAGCTGGCCTTTAAAATGCATGTAGGATAGTGCATAGCCATTAATTCTTTCCTGTATTATTGAAATAGAGAAGAAAGGATAGGTACCGGTGACCCTATATCCTAGATGTGCTGGAATGTCCTGGTTTACACCTATTGTAGATTAGTCAATGCCTATTATTTCAGCCCCCCCTTTCATTCTCAATGGTGTCCCTATTTGCATAGAAATATATCCTCACTTTATTAATAGATTCAAGGGTTTAATTTTATCTAGACAACTAAATTAAAGAAAAAAATGATGATTTTTTTCCCACAGAAATTTAAACCTAAAGTAAAACATTTTGAAAAAATGGCAAGATCACAAAATCAACCTATAGTTTTCAGAGATATATCCTGACTTGACTAGTAATTGGTTCCTAGGACAATATGAATATTTCACTTTTAATTTCTTTTCTTTAAAAGTCTATATTTGAGAGAGAGAGAGTGAGAGAGTGCATGTACACATGAGCAGAGGAGGGGCAGAGATGGACGGAAAGCAAAAATCTCAAGCAGGGTCTGCGTTGTCAGCACAGAGCCCGGCACAGGGCTCGATCCCACCAACGGTGAGATCATGACCTGAGCCAGAATCAAGAGTCCGAGGCTTAACCAAGTAAACTACCTGGTGCCCCCACTTTTAATTTCTTAAGCCAAAATATGTTTTTCAATTTGCTGTGCTCTATAAAGCTTTGAAGGACCACCTTAGAGCTTCTAAATATGGATTATCAATATTTGCAAAATATTGTTAACAGTCAACTTTTTAATCAGTGTATAGCATGAGCAACCACTAAGAATTTTTTATGTGATTTTATTTAATTTTCAAAGCAACAAGATAAGGGTGACTATTATTAGCCCTATTTTACAGCTGAAGAGATTAAGGCTTAGAGTATAAGTGATTTGTGTGCTTTCTGTCTTTTACCTTGCTGAAGAATTAAATAAATAGATACATTCTAAATCAGCAATATAACACAGGTACAGCTCTGCTTCTTACCAGTGAACATAATATTAGTATTTGCTTCCTGACTCTCATTAAATGCTTAATTACATCTGAGATTATTTTGTTATATATGGGGATATTGCACACAGAAGATGTAGTCTGGGCATTACTTTATATACTTTATCTTATTCTGGAATCAAGTCACACCACAGGGCATACATATATGGATACTATTGCTCTGGAGCATTAAAAATGTACTTTTTTGAGCTAGGTTCTGGTTACTCCCTAGGTTTGACTTTAAGGGAAATATGAGAAGGTGATATGTTTTTGTCGTTCATTTGTTTTTGTTTTTTAGACTACTTTTTGTTCTTTCTCATAATGTCCATCAGAGGAGAAGCCATGGTTTTTGTTGTTGTTGCTACTGGTATACCTTTTATTTTATGGGTATACCTTTTATTTTCTGATTGTGTTGTTTTCTGTCTTTGGTTCCAAGAAAATCAGAGCCAAACTTATGATTCACATTTTGTATTAGACAAGATTTTCAATGCACATTTCTTGGGCTAACTTTAACTCTGGCTTTGTTTTCTTTCTCTATCCTTACTGCCAAGAGCATGGATCTAGAGTCAGATCGCCTGGATTCAAATCCCAATCCCAACTGCTCCTGCTCCTCTCTTAGTCTCAGTTTCTCATCTGTAACAAATGAGGATTGTACTAATAGACTAAGTAGACTAAGACTAATAGACTAATAGATTGGCTTCATAAGGCTGTTACAAGAAATAAACAAGATAATGCATGTGAAATTCTAACACTATCTGACATGTAATATAGTGTGTTTGTGTGTGTGTGTGATTATGCCATTACATTGCTCAATATTTGTGAATCTACTCAACTATTTTTTGAGATTTGAGGCTTTTAAAGTAAATAAATGTTAAAACGTTGCCTCTTTCTCTATATTTAGCATGAAACAGAAACTTATAAATACTCTCACCAGATTGAACTGTTTCTCAAAGTATATGTTATACTGAACCTACAATCACAAAATATAATATAGATTTTGTTTAGTTTATTTTGTTTATTTTCATAAAATATTTACAGAATTTAGGCAAAACCAGAGAACTTGAGTGAATGAGTAGCTTTGAATGACATGTAATAGATACCCTGCAAACTTAGAGAAACTGATTACATAAATATAAACTTCTGATTCTGCTAGGATAGAAAAGAAATCTATTAAATAGGCAAATACATCTTATAAAAAGAAAACCATGTATCAAATAAATATGGAATTTTTCAGATACTTAACCTTTTCAAAGACATGAAAGTATTTTCTGTTATGTTGTGTAGGAGGAAGAATTTGAGTTTCAACCACAAAATCAAGCATGTTCAGACAACTGAATATATGCAGGAGTGGTTGGACAGGCCCCATTTCTGCAACATGTTCATGAAAGATGGGTTAATTAGGTTAATACTCTGGCCTATGAAAAAAACATTGAGGAAAATTAGCTCTTGTGGGGACATTGCCTCTAACATTTCCTTTTATTTCTTCAAAGTTCTACCAAGTTATAAAATAAGAAAACATTTTTGGTTGAAGCCTAGAACTAGTGTTAAATTACAAGGGATAAAAATTGTTTTCATTTTTAATTTGCCTGAGCTTTATTATGAAGAACATTTGCATTATGCTTACAGATAGTTTTATTTGTTTTTGAATTGTTAAGGTTTATCCTGGCCTATATTTTTTTCACTTGGCTGACCATTATACCAGAATTATAATTGTCAGCCTCGCTATTCTGGATACCACCCAGGTCATGGCTTGGACTGTAGGACATGTCAATGGGAAAATCAAGGGGAAGAAATTTTAAGAGAAGGATCCTTCAAAGTGAGGTCTTCAATTTACTGAAATATAGAAACAGATGACCAAGTTGCATAATACATGTTTGAGGTCACTTGTTGTAGGGTATGGAAGGAGGAGGGAGTGGATTGGCAGGATTAGAGAGGTAGGATCCATCTACCATTATATCAGAGGATAAAATTAGAGTGGATGGAGAAGGGGATTGGAAAGAAAAAAAGTATTTATTACTTCATGTAAATGAGAGACAAGCTGGGGACTAGTTTGGAATAAGACCAAATCCTCTTCCTAGTAGTCCCAGGTCAAAAAGGTTAGCGAGGGAGGGAGCCAAAACATAAGAGACTCTTAAAAACTGAGAACAAACTGAGGGTTGATGGGGGGTGGGAGGGAGGGGAGGATGGGTGATGGGTATTGAGGAGGGCACCTGTTGGGATGAGCACTGGGTGTTGTATGGAAACCAATTTGACAATAAATTTCATATTAAAAAAATAAAATCACTACTTTCTCTTAAAAAAAATCCAATAATCACCCTCTAAGAGTTAATTTCTTGGCTCAGTTAATTCATTCAGAAGTTGCATTCACTGATTTTAAATTAATTAAAGTCATCAATATGGATCTTGTGCATAATCCTGAAATTCCTAGTTTGGTATATGCCTATAGACTCAATTACATAAATAAGATGCCAGAAATCCAATGGATTTACCTGGGCTACTACAGAGTGGGAAGGAAGGAAGAACACAACTCAAGAATACTTGTGATTTCAATGCCTGGATTTAAAAGTGGTGTCACAATGCTGCTTTTCTTCTTCCCCTGAAATACTTTATTTTCTTAGTTATAATGATAAAGGCAAATATTTACTGAGAATTTATTTTTATTAGGCACCTTAATATCTTGTTTAATCTGTGGAAAAATGATGTGATTTACCTTTTCCAATTAACAGATAAGGAAAGAGAGGGTCAGAGTTATTGCAAGACTTTTTCAGGTACTGCAGCTACTCCATGAAAGGATTTCATAAGATTTTTCATAACTACATTTATGGAATTGAAGATATGGAATAGATTGTAATGTAAATCTTATAACTTGACCAAATGTTTTCTTGAAACTAAATGAGTCTATCAAACCAGTACACACTTGCCTTATAGAGGTATTTCACTTAAGAATGCTTTGTAATTCAAATAATTTCAGATAATGTAATTGAGATTTTCACATTTAGTAGTTACATTCAAATTTCCAGTAATGACTGAATATTCATGGAGAATGGAGACCTAATCTTTGCTTTTACACTTGATGACTATCTTACATAAAAAAAAACCCTTATATCATGGTCCATATTTGCACACTTATCCGTAAAAAATAGGAATGCATGCCTGTGTATTTTACTGTTGCAATTTGAAAAACAAACAAACAAACAAACAAACAATAAACAGAATTGTCTACTCTCTGAAAGATTAAATTAAACCAAATAAAATTTGAGCTTCAGAAAAACTTTAACACTTTAAAGATGGGTTATCAGAAAATTTCAAGAGGTAATTAAGAGAATAAATGAACCAATGAACCACAGTAAATGTTGAGAATTTTTATGTTTATGGAATAGTATATAAAGCAACAGAGCAGGTCTGACCTGGGGATACATATATGTATATTTTGGTCCATGGATGATTACTCATTTTAATTATCCATTATTTTCTTAATATTTAGGAAATATCAATGTGGTCTTCTGCAATCTTTCCCAAATGAGTTATAAAACATATATTTGAAGAATGAAAAAAGGTTATTTGAAGGGAGATTAAACATTAGTAGTGACTTGCCTTTCCATAAAGTTTTGATAACATATTTTAGAGAATGTTTTTCTCTTAGTTCAAATTTTGGTTCTGATGGTATTGTGTATCACAAATTATTGAATAATACAAAAAATACTTTTCCCCCCAAAAATACTTTTGCAAACAGTGCATAGCTTAATAAGTTAAAATTGTCTTCTCAATGGGTCCTTATTCAGTGTCTGATATTCTGTTTGTGAACTAAGCAGTTTTGTCACTTTTCTTCTATCTCCTGTTATCTCTTTGGGATACATTTCACTGACTATCCGTTGATGTAATAAATTTAAGCCATTGTGGTCAATAAGGCAGTAAATAATATCTGTTGATTTTGATATTAGATGACATGGGACGTAGAAAGTAAGTTTTTAAGGCAGTAAGTGAATGAACATAAAGTTGAAGGGAGAATTATCAGTAATCAGTATATATTCTTGAAGTGGTGGTAAACATAAGTTTGCTTACACAATTTATTATGGATTTCAGTTCCTGCTTCTCGACTTTCCCGTCTCTGTGACCCAGGTGAATTATTTAGTTTCCTAAAGCCTCAGGTTCCTTAAAGGAAGTACTTAATTCATCATGTGTTATGACTAAACTAGATAATGTAGGTTTAGTGCTTAGTCCAGTACCCCTTAATATCTGCTTAGGAAGTGTGGTCATTACATTTTTCCTAGCTATTGTTTTCTCCCTCCTGGCATACATTTCTTCTATCCCTCCACCTAGCCTAACTGGTCTACTTTTAAAGTTCTGCACAAAGCCCTCATCCCTGTGAAGCCTTAACTAACTCACAGTCATTCAGGTCACAGACCATGGCCTGGCCTTTGCCTCACTTTTCTCTTATTGCCTATAGCTAGTCACAAAGTTGTGTGGTATACTTCTTGATTGTTAGCACCACTACCTAAGTGGTGATATTTCTCTTGATTGTTTAAATTTTTATCCTTTATTCACTGATGTACAGATATATTAAATTTTTTTTTTAATTTTTTTTTAACGTTTATTTATTTTTGAGACAAGACAAAGCATGAATGGGGGAGGGTCAGAGAGAGGGAGACACAGAATCTGAAACAGGCTCCAGGCTCTGAGCTGTCAGCACAGAGCCCGACGCGGGGCTCGAACTCACGGACCGCGAGATCATGACCTGGGCCGAAGTCGGCCGCTTAACCGACTGAGCCACCCAGGCGCCCCAGATATATTACATTTTTAACTGATGTACAAGTATCTCAAATGCATTTCTGCCTCTGTGCTTTAGTGATTTTCTTTCCTTGTCCTTCTTTCTTTCTTTTTATTTAGAATCTCAAGGCCATTCAATGATTCTTGTCTCAATGATCTATCTTTTCTTTGAATTCTTAATGAACTTGTCTAGAATCTTATAATTAACAACTTTAAGATGAGATCTCTTTGGATTAAAGATAGAATTATTAATTCAATTCAGTTCAACGAGCTTTGTTGAGCACCAGCTATTTGCCAGGCATTGTGCCAGTTGCTGAGATATGGGGTACAATGATTTACTCATTAATTCAACAAATATTTTCGAATTCTTAAAATATGCCAAGTCCTGTCTTACGTACTAGTTCCTGCCCTCACGGAGCTTATATGCCAGTTGAGATAAGTATTTCCACTGATGTTTCTTCATGCATGCTAACAGTATGCATGCTAAAGGTAAATCACAAACCCTTAACAAGGAGGAAACTGATTGGCCTTCTTTATTTCTTGAATGTCTCCTCATTTTTCTTAGGCACCCTTATTTCTGGAAACTCCTTCACCTAAATCCTCTGCTTCACTCCTCAACTCTCTTTCCATGTTCTTCAGCAGCAAATTCAGTGCCCTTGCTTCTAATCACCTTCCAAAATCTGAAAACGAGTCCTCATGTCCAAGTTCCTACTCATCAGTTATTAAGATCCAACGTGCCTAAACATAAACTCATGTTCTCTCACCACAGTTTCCTCCTTCAGTTTTATTCATCATGGCGCCATCTCTTCTTGAAACCATCCAGTCATCTTTGAGTCATCATTTCTCTGCTTCAGTCCTTGCATCTAATTAGTCATGAAATTATGTTGATTCTTCCTTCTAATTGTTTTTTATATCCTTTTCTTTGACTGATTCATGATCATGTTGACCACTCTGGATTAAACATCCATCATTTCATACTTGAGCCATTAGATTAATTTTCTAACTGGCCCTTTATCTTCATCTTTTACTCCCTCCATCTTCCTGCCATAGGAACATTCTTTGAATACTTCCCTTTATTGCCTTTCTTCCTGTTCAAAGATCTGTAAAGAAGTCCCATTGTTTATTAAATCAAATCTAAGTTTTCTTGAATTTTCAGGTACTCTATAACTTGGTTCTGATCTGTTTATTCAACTTTTTTTTTTTTTTTTTCTACTCTCAACATGATTCTTTTCTAGTCAGGCTATTTTCATTATGCTATGCTCCTTCTCATGCCCTTGTTCCAGAAGTAGTAGTAGAATAAAGGTTAAGAGCTTGGCCTTGGGCATCAAACAGACCAGGGCTGAAATTCAGTTCCTGCTTGTGAACTTTCCTATCTCTGTGACCCAGGTGAACTACTTAGTTTCCTAAGCCTCAGGTTCCTTAAAGGAAGTACTTAATTCATTGTGTGTTATGACTAAACTAGATAATGTAGGTTTAGTGTTCAGTACAGTACCCCTTAATAGCTGCTTAGTAAGTGTGGTTATTACATTTTTTCCCTAGATATTGTTTTATCCCTCCTGGCATACGTTTCTTTTATCCCTCCACCTAGCTTAACTGGTCTAGTTTTTTTTGTTTTTTTGTTTTTTTGTTTTTTTTTTTTTAATGTTTATTTATTTTTGAGACAGAGAGAGACAGAGCATGAACAGGGGAGGGTCAGAGAGAGAGGGAGACACGGAATCTGAAACAGGCTCCAGGCTCTGAGCTATCAGCACAGAGCCCAACACGAGACTCGAACTCACGGACAGCGAGATCATGACCTGAGCCAAAGTCGGACGCTTAACTGACTGAGCCACCCAGGTGCCCCAATAACTGGTCTACTTTTAAAGTTCTGCACAAAGCCCTCATCCCTATTAAGCCTTAACTAACTTACTTGTGCTTTGTCTGAATTTCTAAATAACAGATAGATTACATAGAAATTTGGAGGTGAAATTACATATGTAGAGGGTGAATACAAACTGGTATTTGGGGATCCAAGAGGCCTGGAATCTAAGCTATTTTTCCAATAACTAGCGTGAGGCCATAGACATACTCATTCTGAATCTCAGTTTCCTCATCTTAAAAATGAGAAAATTACTACTTTTTTCCACTTTATAATGTTGTCAGAGGATCAAATGAACTTACCTCAGAAATTGTCCTGGATTGTTACATGTACATGTTTTTTACCACATGTTGATAGATTGATTGTTAAAATTTTTTTTTTCAGTTCTATTGAGGTATAATTGACAAATAAAATGGTAAGATATTTAAAATGTAGACCATGATGATTTGATATATGTATGCATTGTGAAAGGATCTCACCATCTAGTTAATTAACACATACATCACTTCATGTATTTATCTTCTTGTGTGTGTGTGAGGACATTTAAATTCTACTCTCTTGGCAAATTTCAGTTAGACATTATAGTATGCAGTATCAACTATAGTCACTGTGTTATACATTAGATCCTCAAACCTTATTTATCTTATAGCTGAAAAGTCTGTAACCTTTTACCACCCTCTCCCTATTTCTTCCACACCTCAAGCCCCTGGCAACCACTTTTCTACTCTGTTTCTATGAGTTTGACTTTTTTTTTTGATTCCACATATAAGTGATATCATATGGTATTTTTCTTTCTCTGTATAGTTTATTTCCCTTAGCATAATGCCCTCAAGGTCCATCCATATTGTTGCAAATGGTAGGATTTTCTTCTTTCTCATGGCTGACTAATATTCCATTGTATATATGATTGTTAGGATATTTTGGTTAAGGTTACACATTGAATTGTGTAGCATTTATAGAACTTTGGGAAAATAACTATATAAAAATTATACTTATTATAGGTATTATTTAACAAATACATTTCTTTAGGACAGTACTAAAATAACTTGTTATGAAGAAATTCAGTTTTCTAAATTTATTTTGTATTCATTATTGTTTTGTCTAGGACCTTGAGAATTACACTTCTCGAAAGGATGGGGTTTAAAACAAACTTTTAAACAAAATTTTGGCATTCTTAGTGCTTAGTGATAATTCTAGAGATTATTATGCTTTCTTGATTTATTTTAAGGCATAAGGAATAAAGGAGACGTTAAGAATAAACACTAATTAGTAAAGCTTATTTTTTGCTAGCTTTAAAGTCTAACTTTTCCCTATTTTTAAACTGTTTAGTTTTATTTTTAGTTAGTCTGAAGCCCACCAATTTTTGTCCAAAGGGCAAAATTATTGCTATAATGGTCCAGTATGTAAGATTACCCCTGTGTTGGCCCCACCCAGGCTAATTGGCATTATTGAAGGTGGGTAGAAGGAATGCTAGCCACAGGGAGTTGCCCATTTTCTGTGATTCATATCTTGGAGACACTGGGGTAAAATTTAGAGGGAATCCACTCCTATTTAAATGCCAGGTTCTCACTCCTAGACAATTATTTTTCAGAACACAACCCCCCCCACCCCCCCGCTTTTTAAAATCTGGCCACACCTCTTAGGAAAACAGAAAACACCTCAAGCCATCACAAGTTGCTTCTTCAGTCTTATTCATTCATAGTTTTGTTAACTGCAAACACAAGAAATAAGATGTACAATTCAAAGTGGCGTTAGCTGTGTTTCTTTTTTGTTTTGTTTTGTTTTTTGTTTTGTTTTGTTTAGCTTCAGCTCTGGAGATTTTGTAAATAAAAATGCATGCAGTAGAGGTGAAAATGATGGTTTTCAAAGACACAATTTGGAGTTTCTAGGAGTTTCTTCCTGCCCCTGCCCCTGCCCCCCCCCACCCGCCCTGGCCCCCACCCTGTGTTAATGCTTTCAGAAGAAACAATATTGCAAAATTAATGTAATCTGTGAAGGAACCCTTTTGAGGCTATAGAGCTTTCCAAACTGACCATGCAAAGTACATATGCTATGTTAGCTTCTTTGGTGATTTAGAAGAACCTGTGGCAATAACAGTAATAGGCCAAACTTTCCACTAGGGTCTCTGAGTAGAATCCTTGAACAAAAAAAGTGAAAGTAGTGAGCATAAAGTCAGAAAGTAATTAGACTTAACAGATGTCATTTATATAGAATTTAAAGCAGTTTAGCTGTCATCTTCCTATGGAAATGTTTCCATTTGTTTCTGTACTGAAGTATGCAGCTAAGAAAATCTTTAAATTCTTTCTTCCATCCTTCCTTCCTTCCTTCTTTTCTCTTTCTTTCTTTCTTTCTTTCTTTCTTTCTTTCTTTCTTTCTTTTCTTTCTCCTGGAGATTTGGATTTGAGTGGAATTTGAAATGAAAATTACCATAAAGTAATATGCTTACATTCTTCCTTTAGGGTCAATATTTAAAGTTTGCTAATGTAAGAATCTTTGAAAAGTAAGACTTTCATTTTCAAAAGTTTTTTTCTTTTTCTTTCCCTCCTGAGTAATTCTTCCTTAGTGGAGCTCCAGCCCTGTTTTCCAAAAGAGGATGATGGCTATGTCATTTTTCTGGTTTGTCTGTTTTTAAATTAGTCTTTGGTTCTCATATTATTTCCATCAGCTTATTTCAAAGTCTAATTTTTAAATGAGTTTCTTTGACTTAATGAATTCTACTGGAAGTAATTATATTACTAGCCAAAATTCATTAATTCAACTAAATTTAATAATTTGCTAGGAAACATGACTGAATTTTTTTTTTTTAATGGCAGTATGCTCCTGTGAATTGTGACAGGCCAAGCAGGAAAAGGAAAACAAAAAACCTCTGTAAGCTTCTATTATCAAAACTATTTCTGTGTGCAGTTCTCTTCTTTTTTTCTACCTCCACTCAAAATCCATAGGTAAATATTTTCTTCTTTTGACAACAAAGGGACTAATATAGTCTTTTTTGGGTTTTTGTTGTTGTTGTTTTAAGAATAGGAAGTTTGAGGAGTGGAGGAATTTGGGAGTAAATGTGGGTTGTAGGGTTAGCATGGGTAATAAAGACAGTATTTTTCAACATAGCCTCTGGGGTGAAGAGTGGAAGTTTCTTGGACCTACAGAGGAAAGTGAAAGTCTAGAGATTAGATAAATCGAGGTTCAGCTATATAAATGAATCGACAAATTTTAGCTACCTCCCATAGAACACTTCAGAAATTTGTTTCTAATGTGGCCCATTGCAGAAAAAATATAAGCATTATTGATTTAGATCACTGCTCTTACACAAATTGTCTACATTTCATGCAGTTTTAATTAAAGTGATATTACAACATTTTTGTGTGGTGTTGGTTCATTCTCATTTTTTCTGATGGGTATGTTGTTCCTCCTCACTCCAGGTTCCCACTAAGTTTTCCTCTCACATGTCTATGACTCAGAGCATATAACCAAAGAGAAAATGGGTGGACAACCCCAATATGAGGGGTGGAAAAGATTAAAACGCAAATGAAGGATATCAATTTTTTTTCAGTCTAGGCTGCAAATCTAGATTGTATTTCATAAAACAGGAGAAGGAGTTGCAGGAAGGTTTTCCCCTGTTGCTGTGACAGGTCACCAATTCTAATCTGAGGGTCACAGCCAAGTTCCCTGTTTAGTAATTGCTTGATTTGACATCTATCTTGACCTTTATTTACTTTGGCCTTTCTGACTAGAGGTCACAAAAGCACAAGAAGATAGGAGTCTTATAAATGCCTCGATGATGAAAAATGAGAATAGTATCCCTTTGGCCCTATGTATGAATATATGTATAATGTGTTGGGGTATTTTAACTCTTTGGTGCAATCCACAGTGGTAACACTTATACATTTCCATCTGATTTTAGAGATGTATTTTGTAATGACTTTGGGATGAAGATAATACATATTAAAAATGGCAAAATCTTGTTCAATCTAAATCTTGACCATAGGAAGTAGAGGCAGATTGTCATGGATTAATTATATTTTTTTATCTGATCAGAATTCACAAGCACATAATTGAAGTGTCCCAAATAGAAGTGTTACTTTCCAAATCCTCTAAAACAGGATTTTGATATTTTTAACTGAATGCACATTATGGATAGGGATACGAATGGGAAATGTGGTATCATGAACAGATGATAAATTTCTCTTTCATGTATTGTTAGATATAGATCAGGCAAAAGTCTTAGCCTTTTCCAAGAACAAAATATTATTTTTTCCCTAAAATAATGCTAGCAAATAGAATTCAGATACTTTCTTTTTATAATCAGCCCAGGAATACAAATTTGAACGTGAAATGCTGTGTTTTCTTTGCCAAAACTTAAAAAAAATTTTTTTATTAACATTTATTTATTTATTGAGAGTCGGAGAGAGACAGAGCACAAGCAGGGGAGGTGCAGAGAGAGGGAGACACAGAATCGGAAGCAGGCTCAGGCTCTGAGCGGTCAGCACAGAGCTGGATGTGGGGCTCAAACCCATGAACCCGTGAAATCATGACCCGAGCTGAGGTCAGTCGCTTAACCGACTGAGCCACCCAGGCGCCCCTCTTTGCCAAAACTTTTGTCCTAACCAGAGAATTTTACTAATACTCAATACCACAATTCCTTAGAAAAACTGAATGCTATAGCTGAGTTTATTATAAAATAACTATATGCTTCTTATATGAGATACTCTTTTAAAAAATTTTTTTTAATGTTTATTTATTTTTGAAAGAGACAGAGACAGAAAGCGAGTGGGTTAGGGACAGAGAGAGAGGGAGACACAGAATCCGAAGCAGGCTCCAGGCTCTGAGCTGTCAGCACTAGAGCCTGACGCGGTGCTTGAACTCACCAACCTGAGATCATGACCTGAACGGAAGTTGGACGCTCAACCAACTGAGCCACCCAGGCGCCCCTTATATGAGATATTCTTTACATTAGTAGTAATAGTGGCATGAGGAAGAAAATTCTGATTTTCAATACTATTCAAATTTCTCTGTGTCTGTATCTTTGTAATGGTATAGCAGATGAATATAATGATTTATAAATGGAAAATGATTGCCAAGGGACATGTATGGACATTTTTAGAAAAAAATATATCACTATTTAGCTGGGTTTTTCATAATAATAGATAAGATAAAATTTCTTAAAAATCATTATAATTGGCTTTCTATGAAACTATTATTATTTTAATTCTTAGTGTCTAATGACATTGGTGTTTTATATGATTTAAGTGATCTAGAAGGTTGAAACATCAAACATATTATTTAAGTGTCTTTTATTCTCTATTCTTTCTTCATAAAATTATCACCATTTGTGATTTTACATTTATTTCTTGATTAAAATTTTTTTTGAATGTTTATTTATTTTTGAAGGAGAAAGAGACAGACTGTGAGCAGGGGAGGAGCAGAGAATCCAAAGTGGGCTGCAGGCTCTAAGTGGTCAGCATGGAGCCGGACCCAGGGTTTGAACTCATGAACTGTGAGATCATGACCTGAGCCGAAGTTGGACGCATAACTGACTGAGCCACCCCGGCGTCCCTATTTCATAATTTTTTAAACTAATATTTGTATCTCAAATATAAACTAAGAATAGGAACTAGGTCTATTGTTTGCCAACTGTAGAATACTCACACTTAGTTTTTGACACATAGTAAGCCTTCAGTACATATTCTTGAATACATGTGAAAACAAAATACTTATAATGAATAAATTATCCTTTGAGACAGCTGCAATTTACCAAGGCAGAAGTGAGGTCAGTGGCAGGAGAAGAAAAGGAAAGGTAAGAGTCTTTACTTCTTTCACTATAAACAGATGGGACTTATTGGCCAATGACCTGTCCCATTTTGAGCAGGTTGTAGAATGCTGTCTTACCTAGGGCTTTTATTCATGATGATTTAAACCTGTGTTTATGAACACAGGAAGGAAAATGGTGAAGTTTCATGCTGTATAGAAAAATGTATCTCTGATTTGTAACTTTTGACAACTTTTGTGGTACAAATACTTTCACCAAGAATGATTTCAAATACCAAAGTGATGTTACCAAATGCAAAGTTGGAAAGAGATATGCATGATGAGCTTTCTCCTGCAGAACTAGCACATCAATGTGAGAACATGTCTTTGAAAATCTACTTTTTCAACTTATTTTTCTTCTCCCACATGAAAGTTTATTCTAATAATACTGGACATCTGCTAGATTTATATTTGTGGTGAATGGGGGACCTGGTCTGCCTAGACCCCTTCCAGAAAGGACCTGTGCCCAGTTGCCTCCAGGTCTTAGCTTTTTTTTTTTTCTGACTACCTCAGCTTCCTAGTGCTGTCTCACCCAAGGTCACATCCTTCTGGACATTCTATGACAGAGCCAGGCAAGGATGTAAGGTCTGGCTCCAGAGCTCCCCATGGTGCTGACAGACTTTCAAGTCCTGTATCACAGTTTAGTTTCCCCCTCTGCCTGATCCTCCTTCCTCTTGTTCCTTTCCACAGATATTTATCTTAATAATATCCTGCATTTAGTGTCTACTTCAGAGAACCAGATTTGACCATCCTTCTGTACTATACTTCATTTTGCTCCATTGCCCTGGGAGAACCTTCCCATCTTCCCTGCTGACCAGGTGCTTATCCATCTTTTCCAAAGTTAGCACAGGTTCATCTTTTCCAGGAAATATGTGAACAACTATAGGATAGGCCAAGTGTTTTCATAGCACCCTTCTCTGGGTTTCATAGAATCTTGGGCAGATTGCTATCTCTTTTCTTACCACCTGTGTCAATATCTGTTTGCTTATCTTGCTCTAGATTGTGAATTCCTCAAGAGGTCTCTTCTATACTGTTACCTCCATGCCTGACACAATGATGACACATAGTAAGCTCTCAATAAGTAGTATTTGTTGAAGTTAATTAAGTCAAATGACTTATCTAAACTCATCCATTTCCCCTTGTGAGTTGATTATATAATAATAGGAGGAGTCTGAACCCCTGTGCTACTGAGGTGGAGTCCTGTAGGAAAGCAATTACAAACCTAATTCTTGAAGACTTGAAAAGATCATCACCTGGACCATAGTGTTGGTCATCTTCTGTTGGTATGAAGGCAGTGACACTGTCATATTTATAACATAGGCCAGAAGTAAAAACTTAAATGAAAACGTATATGTCTCTTGAAAAAATACAAACAGCCAACTTCCAAATGATAGGGTAAGAGTCTTCTTCCCTGGTTCATATATTTGTACAAGAAAGAAAAATGAATACTCAAATGTCATTTCTATTTATAAAGGAGTTAATTTCATTGATTAAAATATAAATATCTTCTGTAGAGTATATTTGAAGTTTATAAAATAAGTACTGTTTACTATTTTTTTTAGTGTTCACTAATTTTGAAAGAAAGTAGAAATAACTGGTAAGGACATATTTAATAGTTGTCAGAGAACTAATTTCATGTTAGTAAAATCCAGTTGTATGATTTTATGACATGTTAATTCATAAAATCTGAGTTTGTTTTAACATTTGGTTTGACAGTAGTCTATTAATAGACAGCTAAATTTGTGGAAATTAGACAAAGTGTTTACCTTTGCGATCACTGTTTGACCTGAAACGAGCCTTTAAAAATATTTAACATAATTTTTGCAAGGGTTATTATAGAGGCCAACTTTTTTTGTATAAAATCGTACAGAAGAAGAGAGACTAGAGAGTAGTATAAAGTAGGGAGTAGAGGGAATCTTATGTTGGAGCATTTCTACCTTTGTTCAAATATTATGGTCTATAGTTACAAATAACGTTTTTAAATGTGGCAATTAGATCATGATAAAATGGGGTGAAAATATATGTGAGGTCAATAGAGTTTTGTGTCCAGTTAAATGAAGCTTAATTATAATACAGCAGTATGACTGGGCTCTAGATATAATTGGTTTTTTGTAGCACAGTGCCTTATCTGTGTTTTTATGATTCTGTATTCTGTATTCAATTCATCCTCTAGTTATAATGCTATTTTACGTATTTTTTTTTCTGGATCAAGTTCCAGCAACTAGAACATTTAAGTAAAGAGATCTAACTTTTGGCATGTGACTTACTCAATTAGATGATGGAGAAAAATTCCCCTTGAGTGAAGCTAAAGATCTAGAATTGTATTAGTTTGTAAGAACTGCTGAAACAAAGTGTCTACAATCGAGGGGCTTAAACAACAGAAATGTATTGCCTTAGTTCTGGAGACAAGAAATCTGAGATTGAGGGGTGTCAGCAGAGCTATGCTTCTCTGAGCATATGAGGGAAGAATCTTTCCCAGGAATCTTTCCCAGAGCCTGTTAATTCCTTGGTTTGTGGAAGCATAACACCAATTTCCACATTGCATTCTTCCTATATCTCCAGATTTCCCCTTTTTGTAAAGACACTAGTCATGTTGGTGTAGGTTCACTCTTTTCCAGTGTGGGACCTCATCTTAACTAATAGCATGTGCAATGACCCTATTTCCAAATAAGGCTTTATTCTGAGGTATTAAGAGTTAAGACTTCAACACATGACTTTGGAATTCAACCCGTAACAAGAGCCAATACAATTTATCGCCAGTTTTAACAAAGATGCCTCCCATTGTTGCCTGGTACTCTAATTCTTTCTCTAAAATACTGTTTATTCAGAGATCACATGTTTATGGGATTCTATCAAATTAATATTATAATTATTTTTTATTGACTCTTATGGGGAATAAATCCATAAGATACCATGCTGAACACTTGACAGAATGAAACATTTAGTGTACCTGGCAGCCTGCAGTGTGCAGTGTCTGGTCAAGTGTTACCAGCATCACAGGCAATGTGCTTTGTAAGACAAAGTCACTCTAATGCTTCTTTGGTGTCCACATTTTCTAGTACTACTGTTTTATCTAGGCTGTAGGAATCTTTTTCTGGTGCTCCCAGAGCTAAGCTGTTTTTCTCTTAGAAGCAGTGTGAAACCAGGTTTAGAACGTAGGCCTAGGAGCCAGAGACTCATGCCCAGCCTTACATCACTTGGTGCTCTTGGGAATATCACTGCCTTTTCAAGGTTCCAACTTCCTTTTTATCACATGAGATTT
This sequence comes from Panthera uncia, assembly GCF_023721935.1. Classification (NCBI taxonomy): domain Eukaryota; kingdom Metazoa; phylum Chordata; class Mammalia; order Carnivora; family Felidae; genus Panthera; species Panthera uncia. The sequence continues at coordinate 91,787,800 of NC_064811.1, read as the reverse complement.
TGAACTATCAGAGCTTGTATAGCGGTGCTGCTTAGACCTTTAGAATCTCTAGAGGCCCAGTGAAAAGAGCATAGAAGTAGAAGAACCAAGACCCTTCATACCCTGGCAGTTTCTATACCTTTAACTCTCAGACAATAGCTGTAGAGTAAATCATTTATTTACTGGGGATCTGAGTATGATTTTGATCTAATGCTACATGATGGATTGAAAATCACTAGACTAGATTCCATGTTGCCTTCATGTTTTGAAATTCTATGTCACTATCATTTGAATAGAAATTGTTGTAAATTAAGGCTCCTTATCATGGCTTTCAAAAGAAAAGAAATATATAATTTCATTATGGAAGATATCTTTATTCTAAGAGATTTTCCAATGTGTATTACAAGAATCCTAAGTATATTAAACCTTATAAATTGCCTTTCTTCAACACTATCATTATCTTTCATTTAACCCTACTCAATAAACAAATATTCTATTATTATTAGCAATAAAAATCTATGTATACTTATTATGTGCCAGATCCAGTTATAAATATTGGAATTAAAAGATGAAAGCTCAGGGCTCCTAGGTGGCTCAGTTGGTTGAGTGTCGACTCTTGATTTTGGCTTGGGTCATGATCTCATGGTTTGTGGGTTCAAGCTCTGTATCATGCTCTACATGGACAGCATGGAGCCTACTTGGGATTCACTCTCTCCTCTCTCTCTTACCCTCCTCCACTTGTGTTCTCTCTGTCTCTTTCCCTCCCAAAATGAATAAATAAACATTAAAAAAAAGTTGAAAACTCCACCTCAAACAGCCTCTAGCCTACTCAATGAGGCAGACAAATAACCAGAACATTACACTATCATGTGGTTATGCACTGAGCTACAAGAAAACCATTTCACTCAAACTGAGTAGGAGTTGGGAAATAATCAAAAAGGTGTTTTGAAAGAGTTTAATTTCAATTGGAGAAACATTATAGGCAATGGGGAAAAGGACATGGGAATACTGTAAAAGAGAAGAGGCAAATTGTTACTGCATCATCTCTTACCCATGGAGATGATATTAGGAGATGAGAAATGGGCAGAATTAGAGGGGCCTCAAAGCTCAGCTTGATAATGACAATACATTCCTTGAGTGTTTTGAGTCTAGTGCTGTGCCAAGCAAGAGTTTATTCAGGAGATAATCAGAGGAGGGGATGCTACAACTGCATCCTGAAGATGTGACAATTAGGAGAGATAGGGATAGAGGAAAAAGTAGGGAAGCAATCTCTGCTAAAGCATAAAGACAAAACACAAGCCAGCATATTTTTGTAACTATAGAACATTTGCTGGGGCTGGATGTAATCAGCTATGAGAAGAGTAGTGAGAGATTAGGATGGATAGGTAAGCAAGGGAGAATTAACTAAGAGCCTTAAGAGTGCTGAGAAGGCTTTGGAGTTTACCCTGAACACTTTAAGGAACCATTTAGGGATTTTCAATTGGGATGACTGTATGATAAGATGTGCCCTCTTGAAAGCTCATACTAATATGAGCTTGTGATATAGAGCCTGTGTTAGAGATAGGTTACACTGTAAGTACAAATATCAGTTGAGCACTTTTACAACAGTCCAAGAAAGACATTATGAAGCTCAGAACTAAGACAGTGGAAGTATAGCTGGAGAAAACCTGGCTTTAGTTTTATATATATACATATATATATTATTATATACTATCTATTATATATATACAGTATATATATTATATATATACAGTACTTAGTTACAGTATATTAGCAGTATACAGTATATTAGCTAATATTTAATATATATTATTATATAGTATATATTATATATATACATAGTATTTAGTTACAGATTAGTTATATAGTTATAGATTTAGTTATATATATAGTATTTAGTTATAGCATTTAAATTAATATATAATTTAGTTATAGCATTTAGTTATAGCATTTAATTCCTAAAGATAGGGTCATAAACTATTGTCTGACTAGGATACTTTTATAAATGAATGTAATATTTAAGCCATATAACTATTAATATTTAAGCCATATAAGAATTATACAAGATGGATGTGTGATCACTCTAGTTTAAGGTGGAACAGTTCAATGGAGAGTTGGATATATGGCAAGAAGCACTGTATGATGGCAGAGTCCAAGGTTTAGATTTACTTAGATCTGCATTTGAATTTGGTTTGTTTTTAGACACTATGTGTTTTGAGAATATAGTTTAGCTTCTATGAACCTCAAATTTTTCATTGTTAGTATGGGGGGTAAAATACCAGTCTCAAAGGATTTCTGGAACATCGAATGAAGAAACTTAGGTGAGCACATACTTGATCTTCAATAAATAGTAGTTATTATTATATAAGGTCACAAGACAGATGAGGACTGGAAACTTCTGAATGACCAGTGTGTTTACAGCAGATACACCAAAGGAAATAGGGTAGGCAATCTCAGCTGTGCTTATCATGTTCATGTTCTAAACCTTACACAGTCCTTGGAAGCCAAGGATTGCTTTTTATTTTTATTGAAAATATTATTCGACATATAGGTATAACAATGAGAATTGCTCAAAATATACTATACTGCTGTTCAACTTTGAAGTCAAAATTTTAATCCTGGGAATGTTAGCAGATTCAAGGAATGATGCAAAATATACTTATAAAGAACTTATTTTGGATGAAATTCTTTAGCCAGTAAATTTACTTCCAAGAGTTAATTTCATGTTTCCCTAAAACTGTGTGCTGCTGAGACTTTGTCTCTGAAGTAAAACTTGGCATAGGGAAGTGAAAACTTGGATGCTGTTTAACCACTTCTTGAGGTATTTTTCCATCTTTGCTGTGTCATCTTTTAATTTTACTGTCATATAAAATTAGACAATTTTAGTAATAATACTACCTTCCAGTGAATAAAGCTTTCTTCTTTTTTATCACATCATATAATTAAGAACCATTAACTACTGTTAGGGGATTTGGTTAAGTCATCTTTAAGTTTGTGAAAACAAAATGAATGGCCTTTCATAATCTTAAAAAAGAGTCATAGACTTTGGCAGGCAGTACGATGCTACTGTCGACAATTCACCTAGAGTATTATTGCATTGTGGGATCTTAATCACAGAAGTTTTGAAGGCCTTATCAAGTGTTTTTATGTAAACTTTCTAAAAGGTTTTGGGTTTACAGCAACATTAGCTAGTTATAACAGGCTATTCATTGTTAAAAATCACTTTCTAGGGAGCTTTGTATTTTTAGTAGTGACAATTCGTGTATTTTAAGAATGAATGCATTGTTAAATAAGCAGAAATTAAAATCTAAATAAAACTTTTAAAGACAGTATTTAGGACTATGCTTAATTTTTCTTTGTTGTTTTTGTTGTTGTTAGAAAAGGGATAAAGGAGGACTTTGTTGTTTCATGAGGCATGATAGACCTTTTACCTGCAATTGCAAAAAAATATTTTCTAAAAATTTTTCCTACTTCTCCACCACCAGTATCTCCTCAACTTTATTAAAGGAGATAATTTCTTTCTCATTGTACCACAGTATTGTGATAATATACTTAATTTTAGGTTGTTGAAGATAGTAATTATTGAGATAATGTATTTTGCTTTAGCCTGACTTAATGGGAAGAAGAGTTGGTCAAATGTTGAAATGGGTCCAGAGAATATCTATGATGATGTCAGACCACTGGGTACAATTTTGAAGACATCCAATCATTGCTGTCTCCTCTACTAGTCTTTAGAAATGTAAAGCAGTTCGGGTTACTTCATAAGTCACGGGCAAGTCTGATCTTGGTGGGAAGCAAAATTAGGAAGGAGACACATGCTTTCCGTAGAAGGAAGCAATCAGATGCCAAATCAAGGGGTGGGGGTACTATTATTTGTCACTTAAAAGAATAAAAGGTATAAACCTGGCATGTGGACCCTACTTACTTCACGGAATTAGAGCTTTGTCCAATTTTCCTGCTGCGACAAACATAGTCCATACACAAGTATTCAAACAGCTTCAAGGTACAATTTGTAAGAAGGTATTTTTATCTTGTGAAACGATGATTCCTTTCAAAGTATCTGTTAGGGGGAAAGAAACTTTTAAACAGAAATGGTTTGGATCCTGAAAAATGCCAGCTTCTTTCCAATAGATGCTTGGATGTATAATGGGTCCCTCATGAGTAACAAATTCCAAACTGGATTCATTGGCTTTCTCCCTCATCCTCCTGGGCTCCTGTCTTTCTTAATCAGGCTTGACTTTTCCATCAAAACCCATATCTGATAAATACCTGAGCCCTGTAAATTCTACCTCGATGTATTGTTTTAGACTTTCTCTTTACACTCACTACTCTTGCCCTTGTTGGGACCTTTAAAAAAATCTCTCTTTCCTGGGTTTTAAAAATATCTCCTGATATTTTCCCTCCAGCCCAGTCTTTTCTCATGCATCCTTCATATCCTGGTCAGAATTCTTTTTCCAAAATATATATGTATTATGTGTTTGTTTGTTTGTTTTTCTTTTCATTAAGACCCTTCACTGATGCTCCATTGACAGCAGGATAATCTAAACACCTTAGCGAGGCACATGAAGCCCTCCTTGAAGTGGCTCCTGCCCATGACCTTTGATGACCTCATCTACAGCCCCCTAGCAATATATACCCATCTGCATGATACTAATTGCAGTTTCAGTAATGTACTATGTTATTTTGTGCCTCCATGCCTTTGCCTATAATATTCCTTCTGCCTGGAATGCCTTCTCTCTCTTTTCCATCTTTTCCCGTTCTAGGTAGCCCCCATTGCTCATCTGGCAGAGTCACTTTCATTCTTTAAAATTCATTCTCTGAAGTTTAAACTTCTTTGGGAAGTTTTCCCTGAACTTGTCCTCCGCTCGTCATTGTGTCATCAGCACCTAGCACATGATAATATTCAATAAGTGTTAGGTGATAGTGATGGTGATGTCAATACACACCATTAGGTCAGACGTAATTCTTTCACTTCAGTTTGGTTAGTTGATTTGTCTGTTGATTGAGAAGAATGTAGGGGTATTTTATTCTTGCTCGTTGCTCTTTTATCAAAATTAAAAGATTCCTTTCTGGTTATGCCCAAAGACAGAAGAGATCTATGTAACCTTCATTTAACTGAACCTGGTGTTAAATTCTGAGGTAATCCTAGGGCTTGGACATTGGGAAACTTTGATCTTGAAGGTCCTTTATTGATTGATTGATATGTTGGAATTTAAGAGAGATACAAGAGGACTGGGGATATTATCTTAAATATTATTTAATTAAGTTCCTAAAACATGCCCTATTACTTAGAAATAGTAAATTTTTGTAGGTTAACTGTAATGTGTGAATTTACCAACCTGCATACTAATGAAAAATGCTTACAGGATGACCCGTATAATTAGCAAATAACTGGAAAGATAAATAAAATATATTTAAAATATTACAGACTTTTTGAATATAGTATGGTTACTGTTCTTTATTTTTGAGGAGACCTGTTTTAAGTAAATTATGTTTCCTGAATTGTGATTGGATTCCTTTTCTATATTACTTTTTTACTTACTTAAATTATGTTAAAGCATTGTATATAATTGTATTTGTCATATATAATTGTATATAATTACATATATATGTCATATACATATGTCAATACATATATATATATATGTCAATACATATATATATCATATATAATTGTATTTGTTCAATAATAATCATGTGTTCAATTTTAGAACAATGGTATATTTAGACCTGGATAGCCGTGATAAATTTTTGTTATAGATGAGCCATTGTTTTTAAAAAATTATCTTTTTGGTGGATGGGTTATAATATGGTGATTTTCTAATCATGGTATAGAGAGACACTGTGTATGTCAAATAAAGTATTAGAATTTCTTTCTCCAGCATCTATAGGAACATTTTAAATAGTCTTTCCTGGATACCACTTATAAATTAAATAATTAAATTAAATTAAATTAAATAATTTATCTTTCTCTCCTACCCCATATATAAACTTCACGCTTGTTATAAATTTTAATATAACAAAGTCAAATGGGTGGGAAGAAATAAATATAAGAACATAAAAATAGCAAAATCTAAAAGATGAAAAATAGTGCAGATCATATTATTTTTTGTTTTTCAAAGGTAAAAATTATTTACTAAGCCATGATTTTCATTTAGAATTACATTTAAATGTATTAGTAACCATGTGGATAATAACCATAGTGTAGATATCAATGCATTGAATACACACAGCTTCAAATTATTATTGTAAAAAAACAGATGCCATGGTGTTACTGTAAAATTAAAGAAGCTTAGAATTGAAAATCATCTTGATACAGACTTCTAGTCTTCACATTTGTTTTTATGGAGTCTACAAAATTCAAACATTTTTCTTCTATTTTGTTCTTATTTAAAAAAAATTTTTTTTAATGTTTATTTATTTTTGAGACAGAGAGAGACAGAGCATGAACGGGGGAGGGGCAGAGAGAGAGGGAGGCACAGAATCCGAAGCAGGCTCCAGGCTCTGAGCCATCAGCCCAGAGCCCGATGCGGGGCTCGAACTCGCGGACCGCAAGATCGTGACCTGAGCCGAAGTCGGACACTTAACCGACTGAGCCACCCAGGCTCCCCTATTTTGTTCTTATTTAATTACAGACCACTGAATAGTAGACAAAGAGGAAATTTGTGGTAAATGATATGATTGCCAAAATATTTTGTAGTTTTCTGTACTGGACCCTTCTTTACTTGGCCCATATCTACTCAGGGCCTTGACAATGTCAAATTTAGCCAAGTTACATATTTTGATCAATTAAATAAGTTACAATGAAATAAGTAAGGGCACAGGTGATACGGGCCACTTCCACGCTGAAGTTTTAAAAGCCAATGTTTCATTCTCATCTCTTTTTTCCCTCTGCGACAAGGTCTCCACGTTCCACAAAAGGGCTGCTTATTTAGATTTTCCTTCCTAAATGAAGAGGACATTGAGCATAGATGTAGCTCACCTTGAATAGACATAAATGTGAGCAAGAAATAAACTTTTACTGCAGCATGTTACTGCAGCATGACTTAACCTAAGCTGGCTAACACAGATGAAAATTTTAATAATAAAATGATAATAGATGTAAATAAAAGCACATGCAAATTCTTTTTTCAATGACTTCAAAGTATAATTCAATGACTTAATATAAAAAATAAATATATCTTCTAAAGTTGATTTTTAAGACAGGGTTGTTCCAAAAAAGGAGATAGCTTAACCCAATAGGATTTCTGTTGTGTTTCAATATCCCCTGGAAACTCAATTGGTTTCAAGCTAAAGGAAAAGTAATTTAATTTCGTGGGAAGGTTAAAGAAGATTTTAAAAGGTGTTATTAGCTGTAAATTGGAATTGTATTTTATATTTTGGAATTTACTGTAAAGAAAGCATAATTTATTGGTTGGAATTAGATATAATATACTGGACCTTAGCCAAATGGCTGAGAAGCAATGGAATTAGATATAACAAACAGGTAAGATGAGTGTTAATGAAAGTTTGTACCAGAAGTTTCTTATTAGAAAGATATTTGAGTTTGTGTGCAGAGAATAAAAAATGAGTATAATTAAATTAAATAAAGATACCTCATGTAATAGAATATAACACAACCTTGAAAACAGATGTGACAATGAAGGTGCAACTCTCTGATGAATGTAATAAAAGCCTGGAAGAGACTGATAATCTTTTTGTAAAGAGTATGCCCTGTTCCACAAAGGCAAAATATGTATTAATCACTCAAGTACCTACCCACTTTTTTAGTATGCCTTCTTAATTGCCCAAGAAGCCCTGTCAACTGTTAATGGGAAGCTAGTTTTACTTCCAGTACTAGACATAGAGAGAACAGGAAAGTTTTTGCAGTTCACTGATGACTTTGACACCATTGGCCAAATAGTTGCAGTGCCAGGCTTGATTCTTTCTGCTGGACGCCTGTCCACTCTGTAAGATTGAGTCACTATGTGTATATGCTTATATAAGATTCACTATCACTATAGCACAACCACTGGGCCAGCGTGACTGAGTCTGAAAGTCTTCCTATGTCAGTCTCACTTACTGTCTAACATATTACTCTCAGGAATGCCTTCAGTTTTTGTTCAAACTTCAGCTAACAGCCTAGACTCCCCCTTCACTTAGGGACTCCTTGTTCTTTACTCTTATCAGGCCCTAGTTGGAGCTACCATGGTCCTGGACTTCCTACGAAAATGATTTACCATCTCCTTAATAATAGCTCTACTTATAAAAGAATGGGGAGTATTTCACTAATGTAGTCAAAAAGCACAAGCTATTTTTTATATCAATCTCCTTGGACCCTAGGTGCCTCCTTATTTTATATTCGCAACTTATACCCAAACTAGCTAGTATTCAACTACCCAGAGGGCAACTATATTTTGGATCTATGTACTGGTAGAGAAGAAAATGTTAGGTTTCTTGTGGTCTTTGAAGTGATGCCTATTGACCTAAATTATCATAATGCACCTGGCTTGCTAAAGGGGTTGGGCTGAAATGCCCAGGCATACTGGCCTTTCCATACATGATTTGGTCAAAAGAGGTAAATCCTTTCCTCAAATACCCTTCGTTTACTGTCATATTTTGGCCATCTGCATTGATGACACATTTCTGTGAATTTTTAGAGCATTTCCTCTACCTTTGTTCTTTGCGATTTTTAACCCACTGAGGAAAACTAGCCCAGGTTATTATTTTTTGCTGAATAATGTGGTGATGATCAGTCTATATACTTGGTAAGGCTGACACATTTGAGGGCTGTGCTGCTAGGGATCCTGTCTTGCTACTTGACTTCTAAGTGTGGTTCAGAGCAGGCACTTCTGAGACTATGTGAGAACAAGATGTGTCTTTTGTGATAGTGACCAGGACCTTGAAAAGTTAGATACCATCACCATTTCATGGAACTTAAACTTGGACTTTTTATCATCTTTCCAAAGGATATTGCCATTTCTCATTCTGTTCTCTACTTTTTTTTTCTGCACTTATAGGAGTAAGTCTTTATCTTTGAACATCCTCCCACCCCTTTTTAGTCTGAAGACCAATGTTCACATTTGAAATTATTCTCAAATCCTTCTTAGTCCTTGAGGTTTAAAAGCTTAACAGTTAAGTATCTGTTTGGGGAAATGCTTTTGAAAGGAATCTGGTCTGTGTGAATATTAAGTTGGAATTATTTATTTTTGAATACTTTTATTCATGAGTGTTTTCTTTAATTATTGCATGTTTCCACTGGTCTCCTACTTTTTGCAAGTTGGAGCTCCAGGGTTTTTTTGCTTTTTTTTTTTTTTTTTTTCTATTTGGGCTTTTCCTTAGCATTATAATTTGTTAGTGCATTTTAGCTATGATTTTGGTTTGCTACATTATGTTTTACTCTAAATTATTGATTCTTAATTCTGTTATACCATTCTTTTTTTCTAGTCTCCATGCATGTTTCCTCTTCAACATCAACAGTGTTCACAAGTACAACAAATTTATTTTGATTCATCACTCACTGTGACCTCCTGAATTTTAGCCTCCACTTCTGTACCTATTTGGGAGATGTCATTTATTAGTCACCTGCCTTTCAGTCATTTGTTGCTGGCAAGGCATTCAGGACTGTTAGTTCTGTTCTGGAGCCCATTCAGATATTTTCAAGGCAGATGGCTGTGGTCTTGACATCCTACCCCTTTGAAAGTAAGGGTTTTACAAAAACATACATTGCAGAACCTCAGTAGTCACCTATGCAAAATACTGACTATTCAACATAAAAGGCCTAAAATAACATGCTGTGACATAAATTTGATAATCTTTCACAAGGAGCAGAATATAAAAAACAGTTTAAATGTAGCATTTACTTTAATTTTAATAAAGCTCTATATTTAACTTTAATAAAGCTCTATATTTCATTAAAAATGGTAAAGATTCAGCAGACTTAAATAGGGAATTAAAGTATATATATTTATTTATAAGGAATTTCCAATGTCTTCCTGCACTCAAACTTCATCATATAATTTGGCCAGGTTAAATAGTCCATCTGTGGCTTGTCATTTCTTGAAATATTGCAGAGAAGGCCCTTTGGCCTAGTAATCCCAGAGTCATCTTGGATTATTTTAAAATTTTGGCAATATCCTGAAGTGACACTTTGACCTTGTGATCCCTCGAGCCTCCCAAGAGTTGATTTGAACCCACTGGCCATTGTGCCTTTAAAGAATCTATCTCACATAAAAATAACTTTTTGTTCATGATATTGTCCAGTAGGAAAAAACTCCCTAAGGTTTATATAGTTTGCTATTATGACTGTCATTCAAAAATTCTGGATAGATTTTCCCACTAATACATCTGAAGATGCAATCAATTATCTAGTTTCATTACCCTTCCTTAAAAATTGGATACATTATTTTCCTTCTTAACTGCTTCTAAGTACCAGTATATTCTAATCCTAATACTAATATTCAAGTAATATATTAAACATACATGTAGTTATTGTCCTCATGGAATCATATAAATCTTCCTGATTACTTTGATTATTCTGGTGCTCAGTACAAATGCATTTTCAGTGAAAATATAATCAGCAGAGAAGATTTTATTATCACCAAACCAGTTCTGTCCCAATCTATTGACCCTTAGTTTAAGTAACAAGTTAGAAATGAAGTTAGACTAAATGACTATTGATTGATATTGGTCTCTAGTTTCTAGGATTCAAAGTAAAAGAAGGCGCTGCAAAAGTCATTACACACTAACACATTTATCCAAAATGGATTTATAAATTAGTGTCTAAATATTTATGTGAAAATAGTAGATAGTAAATGGTTGCGTTTTATGAGTATTGGACATCAAGTTATGCTCCTTCTCTTTCTATTTCAATCCAGTTTAAAAATCTCTTCACTTAAAAAAGTGATTGCCTAGAGACCTTTGAAACCAGGGAAGATGATGTGGGGGCAAGAGGTTTATTCCCAGGGTCACACTTCATTTGCATAAGCTAGTAACCATAGGGTACCGTGGAATGTCTGTAAATAGATTTCATTACAGGAGTTCAGCTTAAAGGGACTAAAATAAATCCTCAAGCAAACATTTTATATTGCTTCAGGTTCTGCTCTAATAAAAATAATTTAGTAACACAACATTCTATGAAGACAGGAAATGAAACAGGAGGGTCTCCATATCTTTCTTTTGGTGTACTGTTATGAAATGTTTTAAAAAAGACAAACACAATATTCTTATTATTTTAACAAAATGGTTCTACAAAAACAGGATTATGTCATTCTATATGGCTGTCATGAGGCAGAAGGCAAATACAAGTCTCTCTCTCTCTTATTTTCTCTTCTCTCACTCCCTCCATCCTCCTCTTCTCTCTCCCTGTCCCTGTCCCTGACTTTCTCCTTCTCCTTTTCTCCTCTTTTTCTATTTTGGTTTTGTCTCTTCTGAACTCTTACTCTACCATCCTTTGGACTTTCAGGTTCATTGTTGTAGCATCTGCCCCAAAACAGGAAATGATGGATACTGCAGTCTGCTCTTTAAAGGAGTTTTGGCCAGAAAAACATGATTTAAAACCCAAATATCAGATTTAAACGTTGGCATTTCTGAAAAAGGAATGAAGGTAAAACACATTGTTTTAATTCTGACACAGCAAAAAGAGAATGTTCCATTAATAACTCCTAATTAAGTTTGAACTTGAGTGAAAACAGTGGAAGGCATTGATATTCCCAATTCCTCAGATTATAATCTGAAATTAAATATGAAAGACCATATATTATGGTACATTAAAATGTATCAGTTCTTCCAACAGAAAGTGCTACTATAAATGAGATTTTAATGAAATTTATTTTAATAATACATATTGTCATAATTTTGCATATTGGCTTTAAGAAATAGATTAGTCAGTACATTTCAAACTTATAGGTCATGTCTACCAAATATATTGTGTATGTATGTATGTATTCATTCATTCATTCACTGGATATTTACTAAGCAGCCACTACAGAATACTTGTGGGATTTATATAAAACTTAGGTGAAATGATTAGTATTAGGTATGTTATATGGATGCTGAAAACATCATAGCTAATTTTATTATTGTGGTTAGTACAGATTTTTTCCCTTTTTAAGAAAATTATTTTCTGTCGGTGCAGAGCCACTTTGGAACCTCTGTCTCCTTTCTCTGTCCCTCCTTTGCTCACACTCTCTCTCTCAAAAATGAATAAACATTATAAAAAGAAAATTAATTATTTTAAGCAATTTACAATATTCATTTCTCAGTGATACAGGAACACATTTTTTAATGGTTTCAAATTCAAAGGTCTCAATAAAGCAGTTTTTATTTGCATTTGTATGAGTTCGATACAATTAAAATAAGTTTAACGGACTCAGCCATATTTTCAGAATATAAGGACTAATTCATTTGAAAACCTTGAGGCTTAATCTGGAATTGGTATTCAGGAAGAACATCTATAAAAGAAGTAAGATGTTTGTTAGCCTAGGAACTGTCAGATCAGAATCTAAACATATAATGCCATAGTATCTTTAATTGCACATGCCCCAAACTTCTATTTGTATTTAAAATATCCCCATATCCTCCATATGTATTTGATTATGAGAAGGTGTAAGTTATAACAAAAAAAGGATAGGTAATACAGAGCACGTAAATACTTCATTTTTCTGTGGGAATACTACTTTTTCATAGCAATTTAATCAGATAATTTCAGTTTATGTTACTTTGTGTTTCATCGTGTTTACTTTTCTAATAACTACAATTATTCTCAGACTGACATTACATTTTCCCCTAGAATAGATGTGCTTAAATTGAAAAAATCCAATTGAATAAGAGCATGTAACGAGAAATGTAATCCATCGTTATTAAAAAAGGCAGCTTACCTTTATCTGGGTGTTAAATAGTACAAATCCATGAGAGCCAGTGAATGTTTTGAAGTCAAAACGAAGGGCATTACCAAGGCTGAAGTGGATTTGTCACAGAATTATACGTATTACCTCAGAAATAGGTTATTATACCTAGGAGGGGTAAGGGGAAATATGAAGGCATAAAATGAGAGAAAGACCATTTTACTTCCATATATTTTTACCTGGGTAAAAATACTTCTGATTTAGATTTTTATGCAAAATTTGTTTAAGATAATAAAATCCAAAGCAGTGTAAAAGAGCTTTACATTTAATTTATTATATACATTATGTTTTCTAGAAGGAAGCTTTAGATGAAGATCTTTCTGACTAATAAGACCTCTCATAATGGCATTATTAATGACTAGCATAGAGAGCAGGCATTATGAAGGATGGCAACTATTTTGACTAAGGATCCATACACTTAGCCCATAGAATTCATGTTTGGTTCAGTGTTGTTTGTAAGGCTTTAAAGTATTTATGAACAATGCCTTTCTTGTTAAATATGTGGCCACGTACATAGTTGCAAAATTTTTTTTGGAGTGGCAGTGACAAAGTCAACATTACTTTAAGCATGGATTTTTAAATAAAGCACTAAAATGTGCTCATTTATATATAGTTGTGCTCTTGAATTTATTTACAATGACAATAACAAAATGCTGTGAGAAACAGCACTTCACTGGAGAGTAGCACTTTAATATTATAGGAGGCATAGCATGGTTTGAGGTAAAGGTACCTGATTAATTGAATTCCATTATGATGTGATTTTACCTATGCATTAGACCCTGCAGCATGGAATTTATGGACCTACTTAAAGCATTGTGCTAATGTTTAAATAACATGCTTTATAGAATCAAATTCAAATGTGTTTGTGTATGTCACCGAAAATGTCATGGAATATGGTAACCATAAATATAATGTGTTTTTAGGTAAATAGTCTTTCAAAAAGAATCTTATATGCGTTCATATGAAGTGATCCAGAGTGAAAGCTTGCCTCATCTTAGTAGTCCTTAATACTTATTCACTCTTTATCCTACTATTGTTTTTTCTTTTATACTTATAAAAAAGAGATTTTGTTTACCTTTCTGCTCACCGTTTTGTATGTCTCTCCTGATACTCAGGATAAACACAAGACATGCTCATGATCCAATGTTATTTTGATTATGAGGAAATATTTTTCTAACTTTCAGATTCTGGAACACACTGTATGCAATGATACTGCTGCTACAGAATTTGAACAGTTATGACTGAGTAATGTAAGTCCCTGCAGAAAGTATCCATCATTATTTCCTACTGATGGAAGTTGGGGTCAGCAGCATTCCTGAAGAGTAGGCATGAAGTAGGCATGAAATGCTTAAGAATTTTGGAATGACAGATTGCAGGGTTCCTGCACCAGAGAATAAATTACCTTAACAGAGAAATAAAGATAATAATAGTTGTTATTATATATTATGCTGTAAATAGAATCCCAGCACAATGCTTCACATGCAGTACCCTAACAATAATCTTGGAAGGCAGATATTGTCTTCATAATTTCACAGTTGAAGGAGCTAGGCTTTATAGAATTTAAGTAACTTGTTGAATGCCACACAAACAGTGGCAGAGCTAAGATTCAAATACAAATTTAATTCCATAGGACAAGCAGAGATGGATGAATGTATAGGTAGAATGAAAATGGACAGAGAAGTATGTAGGAGAAGAAAGACTGTGGATGTGAGTGACAAATCTAAACTGTGAACAATTTAATTGTGTGGGTTAAGATAGTGGGGTGGTCTCTGAGGCTACAGAAAGGATATCAGGTGTCTCAAATTTGTTGGTGCCCCAGGATTTGTTGATGTATTTGCAGGGGCGGAGTATTGACAGGCCATAGTGTTCACACTGGAAAGCCATGGTCATAGGACTTCAGGGGGTACTTCCTAAATGTGAATAGGTTGAATGGATCTGAGTACTACTTTGTCAGAGATATTTATGACTCACATAAGACACATATGAATATAGTTTCATTACACACATTTAACAAAAGACTTCACAGAATAAAAAGTTGATCTTTTTTATTTGCCCCTCATAGTAATACTCTTCCAAGAGATAATCATCTTTAACAATTATATGTGTGTATAACATATACACATACACATTTATAAAATCCATTTCTGCACATATATCATGTGGATTTATCATTTTTTTGGTTAACGTTTATGAGGATCATATTCTAAACATTTGCAGCTTGAGTTTTCATTTGAGTATCTCTTAGATATTGACAAGGAAATATCTATCATGTTCTTTTTAACTGATAAGCACACACCAAATGGGTATCAGCATTTATTCAAACCATTCCCTTATTGGTGGATTCTTAGAGTGTTTTCACATTTCCACCATTGCAATTAATGAAAAGAATATTGTCATAGAAACCTTTCTTCCACATGTGTAAGTATTTCTCTAGAATATATAACTAGAAGGAATTAGTGGGTTAAAATGTATTTGCATTTAAAATTTTGATGGATACTGGTGAATTGAATCTCAAAATTGTTTACTATTTTACCCTACCACCTTAAAGTGTATGAGAATGTTTATTTTTCCAATACCTTTACTCATACTGAATTTAACTTTTATCAATGTGATGGATAAAAATTATATATCCATCCATATGTATGTTGTTGAATATTTGGTAGCATTGAGAAATGATCAGAAAATAAACATATCTGCACCTATGTTGATTATATTGTCCTTCTAATCAATACATTAGAAAAATCAGCTGGTTTTCTAATTAATACATTAGAAAAATCAGCTCATAGTTCATTTCACTAAGTTGGTCAGTACTAATCTGCTTCAGATAATAGCTAATGAATGCAGTTTAGCCATGGCTACAGGTGCTAAAATTTTAGCTAGACTATTAGCAGGGACAAGATGATATAGTATTTTGAGATTTTTTTTAGAATGTATTATATTTCACCTTCTAAATGAATTATGATTAAATAAGGGATAACTGCAGCGTGTACATATCAGAAGTGATGTACATTTCTTATTGTGACATAATAAAAAATAAATATATGGTCTTTGTCCCAGGTTCCTGGCACAGAGCTCCTAAAACCCTTGGAATTTACTGTCATTTGCTAATGAGATGACTCATAGCGTGGGGGCCCAATGTCTTTAGGATGGAGTCTGGTCACCAGAAAAACCAATCAGGTGATGAGAGGGTTAGAACTTTCAGTCCTACCTTCCAACCTTTGGGGAGGGGAAAGGGGCTGGAAATTAAGTTCAGTCACCAGTGGCCAATGATTTGATCAATCACGCCTACGTAATGTAACCTCCACAAAAGTCTCTAAACAACAGGGTTTGGGAAGCTTCGGAGTTAGTGGATACATCCATGTGCTAGGAAGGTAGTGAGAAGAAAAAGATGGGCAGAATAGATGAAAATAGGAAGAGTTGGTAGGTTCATAGGGAAAGTTGGTAAGTTCATAGTAAACTCCATAAAGGAACATATGACCAAATAATTCCTATTCATCCATATTTTATGGGTCCTTAAAAACAATCTAAATAAGGTTTTTAACCTTTGAGTACACCTACAGCTTTAATCAACTTCTTTAGTTTTAAATTACAAAGGACATAACAAAATGTGCAGGTTTGAACATTATCAGCACTAATAATATTATTAACCCTTTACATTTGTAAAGCATTTTATAGTTTACAGAGAGAGGGTTTTGTCATGCTCATCTTCATTCGATCTTTCTTACAACCAAACTAGTCACAGTTGTTATTATCAAAAATGGAGACTAAACAGAAGTTATGTCTCTTGGCCAGAGTCCTAAAGATGTATTGGGTGAACCTGGGAATATGCTGAAAATCACCAAGTGGTGTCTTACATGAGCTCCCTAAACAGTCTAGTCAACTACCGAGGATTACTCCTTTCAACTCTGAAGTTCTATTTCTTGACCATGCTTGCTTACTTTCTTTCCTTGGATAGATTTGCTTTTCCTTCAGAGGTCTGTAAGCCTCATATAAATGAACTTTTGTTGGGACTTCCCATTTATATACAAATATGTTTTATTTTATTTATTTTATTTTTTAATGTTTATTTTGAGGGAGAGAGAGAGAAAGGGAGGAAGGGGCAGAGAGAGAGAGAGAGAGAGAGAGAGAGAGAGAGAGAGAGAGAATCCCAAGCAGGCTCTGTGATGGCTGCCAGCACAGAGCCTGATATGGGGCTTGAACTCATGAACTGTGAGATCATGGCCTGAGCCCAAACCAAGATTCAGACACTTAACCGACTGAGCCACACAGGCGCCCCAATATACAAATATGTGTTAATCCAAACTGGTGGAAGAGAAAAAAGATAATAATGACTGTCACTGGGGGTAGGGAGGGGAAACAACAACAACAAAAGACAAAATGGACTAAAAACTGGCATATCATCAATGCCAATTTAGTGATTATACCTGCCAGGATTATTTCAGTTTCAAGTGATTGGAAGTTGAATTCCAACTAGTAAAAATAAGATTTATTGGCTCACATAATTGAAAAGATGATGGACAATACTAGTTTCAAGCTTCACTGAAACTAGTATTAGAGAGAGTGTGAGAGATAGAGAGAGAGAGAGAGAGAGAGAGAGAGAGTGATTGAGAGAGAGAGAGAGAGAGAGAGAGAGAGACCATGAGTGGGGGAGGGGCAGACAGAGAGGGAGACAGAATCTAAGCAGGCTCCAGGCCTGAGCTGTCATCACAGAGCCTGAGGCGGGGCTCAAACTCATGAACTGTGAGTTCATGACCTGAGCTGAAGTTGGATGCTCAACCTACTGAGCCACCCAGGCACCCCTATATTTTTACATTTATACATTTCATTTTGATTCGTTTCATTTTCAGGCAGAACTTTTTCATTACAGCAAGATGACTTCCAGAAGTTTTAGTCTCAAATGCTCACAACCCAATGCCAGTTGCACAGGACTGGAATAACAAGAATGGAGACTTAAGGAGCTTCAAATACATAGCTGGTCTTCCCTTCAAAACATTTTGCAAAATTTAAAGCTATAAAAGATGGAAGGGTAAAGAACCAAGACCCCTGAAACTGAGACTTTGGAAAAGCAGAACAGAAATTATAGCAAAATCTTAGTGTTGAGGGATGAAAACATGTTCTCAACTGAAATTCCTGGAAGGTCGTGCTCTGTGAATAGAAGTGGATTAAAGGTGTACTGAAGAGCAGAGTCAACCCCCCTCAGCCCATGATTGGATTAGGTGATTTGTTTTTGTTTTTGTTTTTTAACTCTGTGTCCCACTCTATTTGCTTGGTCAAAGAAAGGCTGAACCTCAAAAGTTGGAAGATAACATCATGACATACATCTTCATTTTTTATGCATAATTCCAAAACTTATTACTAGGCATGTGAAAAGGACATCATAGGTAGATCCAGACATTGAAATTAGTAGACAAGAATTTACTATACATATGTTCAGATAAAGAGAATTTCAGAATAAAATTAGTTTGTGAAAAGGCAACAAATTGGAAACAATAAACCTGAAAAACTCATCTATTCGAATGTATGGGTTTAGCAGCAGATTGGTCATACCAGAAGACAGGGTTAGTGAGCTGTATATAATATAAGTCAACAGGAAATATCCAAATTAAAACAAAAAAAGACAATATAAGAAATATAGAACAAAGTTTAAGAAACGTGGCATGTTGTGAAAAAGCAGATATATATGTAATTGGAGAAATAGAGAAGACAGAAAATTGGGAAGAAGTATATGTGAAAGGATAATGGCTAAGTATATTCCAAAAATAATAAAAGACACAAACTCACAGATTGAAAATCTCAGCAAACCCCAAAAGGATACATACCAAACAAACAAAACCAGCACACACATACCATAGTTAAACTGCTGCAAACCAAGGACAAAGAGAAAAATTTTTAATAAATAACCTTAAGACTGACAGCTTACTTCTCAGCAGAAATGATGAAAGCTAGAAGGCTATATTAAAAGAGTTGAGGGGCGCCTGGGTGGCGCAGTCGGTTAAGCGTCCGACTTCAGCCAGGTCACGATCTCGCGGTCTGTGAGTTCGAGCCCCGCGTCAGGCTCTGGGCTGATGGCTCAGAGCCTGGAGCCTGTTTCTCATTCTGTGTCTCCCTCTCTCTCTGCCCCTCCCCCGTTCATGCTCTGTCTCTCTCTGTCCCAAAAATAAATAAAAAACGTTGAAAAAAAAAAAATTTAAAAGAGTTGAGAGAAAATAGCTATGAGTCTAGAATTTATATCCAGAGATAATAACCTTCAAAAATGAAGTGTAATTTTAAAATATTTTAAGCAAATAAAAACAGAGTTTGTCATAAAAAGACCTGAACTGAAAAAAAAATACTAAAGAGAGTTCTTAAAGAACAAGGAAATAACCTGAGACAAGACAACAGAACTGAAGGAAGAAAGGTAGAGTATTGGAAAAGATAACTGTGTGGATAAATACTGACTACACAAAATAATGTCTTATGGAGTTTAAAGTATTTGTAGAATATTTGTAAAATAAAAATTAAAAAAATAACTTAAAAAGCAGGAAGAGGTAATATTGGATTTAAGTTGCTTAGAGATTTTAGGGGCAGCTGGGTGGCTCAGTTTGTTAATCGTCTGACTTCAGCTCAGTTCATGATCTCACAGTTGGCGGATTTGGGCCCCACATAGGGCTCTGTGCTGACAGCTCAGAGCCTGAAACTTGCTTGGGATTCTGTGTCTCTCTCTCTCTCTCTGCCCCTCCCCGACTTGTGTTTTGTCTCTCAAAAATGAATAAACATTTAAAAAAAAAACCAATGCTTAGAGATTTTACCGTTTTTCAGAGAAAATGGTAAAATCAGTGGTAATAATTTACATGAGAGTATCATCGAGGATGCATGTTGTAATTTCTATAGTAATGTCTAAAAGAATGCATATCTGACAAGTTACAAGTCAGAAAATGGAATAATACAAATGAAATTTGTTTAGTCCTCAGGAAGGCAAGCAATGATAACAGACAAATGTAAAAAAGATCAAATACAAAAAAAAAAAGGTGAAAGATATAAACTTCATGTTATCAGTATTTAAATTAATGTAACTGGCCTAATTTACCAAGAAAAATACTAAGGTTGTCAGACTTGGGGAAAACAAACTATGTGATGCTTAAAAGAGACACATCTCAAACATAAGACAAAGATTGCAAGTAAAAAGATGAAAAAAGATGTATAATGTATACACTAACTGAAAATAAATAATTCTAGAGAAATTACACACTAAGTCAAGAGCTATCATTGGAGATAAACAGGGCCATTTTAAATGATAATGGTAAACTCACCAGGTCAATATCATGATCTTACATCTATGTATGTAATGTAGTTTTATGACGCTAGGAAATATAAAGCATAAATTAACTGAAAGAAAAAGAGAAATACATAATCAGAGTAGGTGACTTAAATAGACCTGTCCCAATAGCTAAGGGTACAAGAAGATGAAAATCTTTTTAAAAGAATTACAAATGAAATGATGAAAATATGACACATCAAAATTTATGGAATGTAACTAAAACAGAGCTGAAATAGAAATTTATAGCATGAAATGTATGTGATAAAATGATATTAAGCTGAAAATCAATGTTCTAATGCTTCCATCTCAATAAGATAGAGAAAACGACACCAAATTCAATTGATCAGAAATGTAAGAAGGAAATAAAGATGAAAACAAAAATAAATGAAGGAGAAAGTAAACTTAAAGAAAACCAAGAGTCAAAATTTGTTTTTATTAAAAGATAAATGCAATTGAAAAGCCCCTTGTAAGACTGATGAAGAAAAAGAGAGAACACCATTATCAATATCAAAAATAAAAAAGACAATATTATTACAGACATTTAAAGGTAATAAGACATTATGAGCACTTTTATACTAATAACTTTGGTAATTAGATGAGATGGATAATTCTCTAAAAATACAAATAAATTGGACAGAACAAAAACTAAAATACAAATGCTTAAACGCTTGAAGAGTCAATTACCTTTAGTATAACATCCCAGGCTCCTCTGTTTACTATTATTTTCTTACCTCATAGTCTTTTGCTGATCCTCAAGCATCTTTTCCCTTTTTATATTTCTGCCCATTCTTCATTGGTTTAGGCTTCACAAGCTCAGATTATTGAAATGACTTTCTTAATTTCTAATTTTTTTCTGCTTTAGATCTGCTCCTGACTCCAAATATTTCCTGAATATTTATGGCCTCATTGATCTTCCCAAAGCACTATTTTTATATTGGATTACTTATGATCTCTAGAAACAATTCTTGAACTTTTTAAGTCTTGAATATTTGCTTAAACAATTTTTATTTTCTTCTACATAGTGGTTCTCGATTTTTGGTTGTTAGATCAGCTGCCTCAGCATTATCTGGAAACTTGCCATTAAGTGGTAACTTCTCAAGTCCCGGCCTAGACTTACTAAATCAGACATTCTGGGGCATCTGGGTGGCCAGTCAGTTGAATGTCTGATTCTTGATAATGGTTCAGGTCATGATCTCACTGTTCAAGAGTCTGAGCCCTGTGTCAGGCTCTGTGCTGACAGTGCAGAGCCTGTTTGGGATTCTCTGTCTCCCTCTCTCTCTCTCTCTGTCCTTCCCCTGCTTGCTTGCTGTCTCTAAATAAATAAATAAATAAATAAATAAATAACCTAAAAAAGAAATTCTGTGAGAGTTTCTGAGTTAAATCTATTTAATAAGATTTCCAGGAGATTCCAGGTGATCCTGACCTATGCAATAATTTCGGAAACATTCCCCTACATAGAGAACCCTACCTTGCAAGACTTCATTAAATGACCTAGATAGGCATTGAATCTTTTTTTTATTTTTGGATACCTGTATGCATTTATTATTTACAACATCATTATTATCACATCATTTGCTACTGCTTTGACTTACTAATCATCCTTTTATACATGTATCGTACCTTTTTAGCCAGATTGTATGTCATGCAAGATAAGGAAGCATTTACTCTAACGGCACTTTATGGCATGTTCTTAATTAATTAAATCAACTAGAATACATAGGTATATGTTTTTCATTCATGATGTAACAAATCACCACATACTTAGCAGCTTTAAACAACACATATGTATTATTTTCTAATTTCTGTAGGTCAGAAATCCTCATGGACTTGACAGGGTTTTCTGCTTAGGGTCTCACAAGGTGAAATAAAGGTTTTTACTGGGTTGCATTTCTTACTGGAGGCTCTGGGGAAGAATCTACCTCCATATTCATTCAGGTTATTGGCTGAATTTAGTTCCTTGTGATTGTAGGACTGAGGTCGCCATTTTCTTTGTTAGCTGTCAGCTAGGGCCAGTCTTTGCTCTTAGGGACTGTCTGCATTCTTTCTCAAGTTTTCCATGAAACCCCCTTTCACAATGGTGAGCTGATTCCTTATCATGTTTCAAATCCCTCTGACTTTTTCTTTTTAATCTCTCTGATTTCTTCTGCAGCACCCTTTTTGACTATAGTCAGAAAAGTTAACTGTTTTTAAGGGCTCACGTCATTAGATTGGGTTTACTTGGAAAATCCCTTAAAATCTATTTTAAGGTCCATAATTTTAATTACATTTGCAAAGTTCCTCTTGCCATGCAAGTTAACATATTCACAGATTCCAGGAACTAGGGCATGGGCATGTTTGGGGGGCTATTCTGCCCACCATGTCAATGATTTAATGGCTGTATGCAAAGTACTGTGATTCAACTGAAAATTATGAATTCTGTGTTGCATTTGTAACCTACTGATTGTCAATACAAACAAAATTACAGTACTATGAATTTTACTAGTAGTGAGAAACATTGTTCCATATGAGTAGAACTGAGTGATATGGGGAGAAGAAAAAACAATTTCAAAACCCTTTAGCATTTTTAATAGTAGGGAGAAAAATGCCTTAGCTTGTACTCTAGTAGGATAAACTTGAGACTGCATCTATGTATTACAGTTGACATTGCCTAGTGTATCTTTAAACGCTGTTGGCAGTTTCTGGATAATGATGGCTTCTCCCTTTGAGTGCACCCTGCCAGGGACCTCCCCATTGGACATATTAGACAATTATTACTTTCCTAAGTCAGGTCATAGCAAAGATACATGCCAAATTTGGTGAAAATCTGTCTAACCATTTTCAAGTGATGTTGTAATAGCTAGCAGATGAAAACTTTATTTATATAGATTAAGTCATAAATGCTTTGTATGCCAATTATGATGTAACAGTCATGCTTGAAAAGCTTTGAAATCTCTAAAACAAACATAAGGTATTATTATCATCAATAACAACAATTATGTTTTATGATTTTCATTGTAAGCACTGTCATTTTATTTATGTCTATAAATAAGAAGGGATAAAATGTGCTATCAAATATCTGTCTAATAGGGCTTAATTATTTATTATGGGACTTAATAGTATATTTAATAAAATTAATGAGATTCTGATTACTTGAGCCTACCACTCTCTTTGGATGGAAACTCTCTTTGATAAGAAGTAAAGCAAGATTGCCAGTTTTCTTATGAGAATTACAGGGTTTGAGGATTAGTCAACTGAGAATTGGTGAGGTCCTCCTCTAATTAATGTCTTCCCACTGCTGTTTGCCCTAATCTCCCCTTTTATTACATTTATTACAATGCTTCAGCGGGATGTCTGTGTGGCAAGGAAGATCTATTAAATAAGGTTACTATTCGGTTAGTGAAATAGCAATAAAGGTCCTAATTCTGCATTTGTTGCTTTGTTAATTCCTTTTAATTTAAAGAGTCATCTTGAGGGAGGCACACACTTTTAATGGGAAGAACAATTGGACTGGAAGTGAGGAGATCCACAGCCAATCTTGCCTTTGCAATTTTGGGTGGGTCATTGGATCTCTTTGGCCTCCAGTTTCCCAAAATATAAAACATAGGGTTTGGACAAGAGGTTCTGTAAAGTCAAATTAGCCCCCAAATTAAACATTTTGCTGATTTAAAGGAAACATCTTGCAGAAACTGATGAGATACATTTCCACAGTGTTATTTGAATCTGACTTAGATTTTTGCAATTGTCTTTTAACTGAATTTCCTGCTACCAATATTTTAATACAATAACTGTTCTGTATTCCATTGCCAGATTTAAGTTCATAAAATGCTACTTCATTCCCTGTTCAAAAACATTCCATATTAAGTCTGAATTTCAAGACTGTCTGAATTTTGATCTGATCTTATTCTCTGCAAAATTCTTCTTCTCAACCCCATGTTTTAGCCACTTCCCTTGCTATAATTGAATATGTTTACATTTTGTCCTCCACATCCTTACTTATGCTATTTTATATACCTGATATCCTTTCTTTTCCAACACTATCCCCTTCTACCCAGCACTCAAGCACACATTTTTAACCCCACCTACTGAAATTCTATTCATTCTCTAAGGTCAACTCAAGAAGTATTTCCTTTAGATAGTCTTCTATAATTATACCAACTGGAAACAATCTTTTCCCCTCTGACATCCTATAAGACAATATATTTACAACTCAATAATAAACATTTAGCACATTTTTAAAATGTGTATGTGTTCTAGTCACTGTCGTTGGTACTGGGGATAATATAAGAGGAGAAATGGACATGGTCACTGTCCTAATGAACTTACTGTCTCACGGGCAAGACAGATATTCGTCATAATTATATAAATTGAAATAAGTTATATGGAAGAAAAGCCTTACTTTTTTCATTTACCTTTTTACTGTTTAAATCTTAGCTCCTATACTAAATTGTAAACTTGAAAAAGGAGTGGTTTTTCTAATCTCTGACAATATTAATTCATTTCTAAATAAATATTTATAGAATAAAAGAAATGCTTGAACTTTCAGATTTGGGGTTGTAAATTTAAAATGGTCACTAAGATTGTCCTAC
This sequence comes from Panthera uncia, assembly GCF_023721935.1. NCBI lineage: Eukaryota > Metazoa > Chordata > Mammalia > Carnivora > Felidae > Panthera > Panthera uncia. Next base: position 91,763,075 of record NC_064811.1, on the reverse strand, counting down.
ATGAGAGAATAATTTGGACATTTTCCCCTACTTTCTCAAAGTTAAGTAGAAGTTATATTGGATTAAGTGCATTCATAAAAACCATGCATTTAATTTGGAATCTAAAAGATTCATTCTTGCCACCCTGTGTTTTAAGAGTTATAATATTAAAGTAATTGTATTGTTATATTTTGACATCTTCATTTCATAAAGAGGTCATAACTTTTCTAAAATATGGTTACTAAATACTATATATATATATATATATATATATGTATATGACTGTGAAACTAGTTATGGATGCTACAGAATAGTATGAGTTCGTTCAATAAGCATTTGTTGAATGCATACCAGAATCTTATGGTGTAGTGGGCATTGAGCATGAATCAGGCACAATTTATGCCATCTGAAAGGGGTAGTTTCGGGGGAAGGCAGCAACAAATATTAATAGTAGCAAAATTTTGGATCCAAATATGGCTATTTTGTTTAATGAATATAAGTTCATATAAATCCCAACAATAATGTTCTTAAGAAGATAGAATTAAGAGCCATACAATGTGAAAATAATGAAAACTCTGAGGAATGCTGTGACCATATTCATCCCATTGTGTCAGGTCTCTGGTTTCCAAGATAAGTTATTATTGTTGTTAATATTGCTGCTGTTGTTATTTTATAGAGGGAATGGAAATACTTCAAAGATATACTTTGAGCTCCTATGAATATTTTCAACTTAATATTTTTGGGTATAGTCATCCATTGTTCACACTAATCACAGGCCTAAGAATCTCACCTTCTACACTGATGACTGGTTTCCAATTACCAGAGAGGAAATTTATCAGATTGGTTAAACTCTTAACTCTAGATTCAGATAGGTCTGTGTTAGTATCGAAATCAAGGCTTTACTGCTTACTAGTAGTATGATGCCAAAAAAACCATGTCTCACTAAATCTCAATGTTCTTATGAATAAAATGGAGTTAATTACAAAACTATCTCACAGTAAATACTAAAGAAATGTAGCTATTCTTTATCTTTTCAAGCAGAATCTAATTTGAAAATGGGGGACCTTTATTGTACTTGTAAAATATTTTCAGTCTGATGCTGAAATAAGCACACTTTCATTCAGTGAAGCAGTGATAATTAAGATGGGTCTAAAAGCAGAGGATAATATTTAGCCAAAGAAATAAAACTAAAGGCATCTGTATGAGTTTACATATGCATGGTCAAGTTACAACCAAATTGTCAACTACTGCTCAAAAGAGCATGGATTTTAAAGAAGATATAGGTTCTTTTTTTTTTTTAGGTTTATTTTGAGAGAGAGAGAGAGAGAGAGAGAGAGCAGGGGAGGGAGAGAGAGAGAATCCCAAGCTGGCTCTGTACTGTCAGCACAGAACCCTATGCTGGGCTTGAACTCCTAAACCGTGAGATCATGACATGAGCCAAAATCAAGACTCTGATGCTTAACTGACTGAGCCACCCAGTCACCCTGAAGGTATAGGTTCTTTTTTGCTCAGTTTTGTTTACAGAATCATCATGTAGTAGTTTATGAAATCATATAGGATAGGTATATAGAATATCTTTTTAAGGAAAAAAAAAAAAAAGCATAAAAGCCCCACAGTTCCAGAATTGTGAAGGCACAAAGAAGCTTTTAAATTTAGCATTACAAAAAAATAGACTTAGGGAACTCATTGGGGAAGAAAAAAAATAGAGAGGTAGATAAAAGAAAAATAAGACAAGTAGCCCTGAGTCCAATAAATTTTGTTCCTTTTTTGTCTTTGTAATATGCATTTAGAAAAGCATCTGACAACTGAGTGAGAATAACATGCTCTTTTCAACATTAATACTTTCTAGAATATTAACATTATAAATTTTGCTGCCAACAGTTCAGAAATCCACAAAATTAAGCTTATATGAATCTCCTTGTTGAAGTGAAGCTACATAAATTATAGAAATAAAATTAATTTTGAATAAGTACTATTTTGGTAAAGCTGAGTTTATTCCATTTAGGTTGTTTTTTTCTGCTTAAGGAATGGCATCATGTGGAGATTATTAAAGTGAATTTATAAAGAATTATAAAAATATATATTCTGTCACTAGTTCTAACTCTCAGCAATCTTTTACTCATTACCTGGAAATGTAACCTGTAAAGTTCAAAATGCCATCTTATACTGCTATGTCTTATTGTGTTCTTCACCAAAGCTCATGATAATACATGACTGTGATCAAATTTGAGATGGAAACAAATGTCAGGTGGCGAGAGAGAGAAAGAAGAGGGAGGGAGGGAAGAGAGAAAGGGAGAATAAAGAAAAAATGAGATTAGAGGCCCTAATAAATCAATCAGGAGGCAATATCAGATCTGCAGGAGCATATCTGCCATCTTGAGAAAACTGGAGGGAGCTCTGTTTCCTTCCTAAGAAGAGATTTCTTAGGATCAGTTTCTTATTTTAATGGGACATTATTTCTTTTTTATTTTTTATTCAAGTATAGTTAACATACAGTGTTTTTATGGTTTCAGGTGTACAATATAATGATGCAACAATTGTACACACTTCTCAGTACTTATCAACATAAGTGTACTCTTAATCCCCTTTATCTATTTCACCCATCCTCCCACCCACCTCCCCTCTGAAAACCATCAATTTGTTCTCTGTATTTGAGTCTGGCTTTTGTTCTGTTTTGTTTTCCTCTTTTTTTTCTTTGTTTATTTTTTTTTGTTTCTTAAATTTCACATTGAGTAAAGTATGATATTTGCTTTTCTCTAATTTCACTTAGCATTATATCTTCTAAGTTGATCCACGTTGTTGCAAATGGTAAGATTTCATTCTTTTTTATGGCTGAGTAATATTTCAGTGTGTGTGTATATGTGTGTGTGTGTGTAAAATAAAACAACATATATACATACACATACATACACACACACATACCCATCTTCTTTATCCATTCATCTATTAATGGGCACTTGGGTTGCTTCCATATCTTGGCTATTGTAAATAATACTATGATAAAAATAGGAATACATATATCTTTTCATATTGGTGTTTTGCTTTCTTTGGGTAAATATCCAGTAGTGGAATTACTGAATCATATGATAATTCTATTTTTTCGTTTTTGAAGAAATTCTGTACTGTTTCCCACAGTGGCTGCACCAGTTTACATTCCCATCAACAGTGCAAAGTGTTCCTTTCCCTCCACATCCTTACCCACACTTGTTATTTCTTATGTTTTTGACTTTAGCATCCTGACAGGTAAAAAGTGATATCTCTTTGTGGTTTTAATTTGTATTTCTAGGGAGACATTATTTATTTTTAAAGTATAAACTTAAGTAAATCTCAAGGTGACCTAGAACAATATGAGAAATAAGTTCTTTCAGTATTACATTGTGAAATGCTTGTTAGATTTTCTTTAGATTTCTTCTAATGCATGTTAATTTTCAGTTAAATAATATAAGATTTTCATTGATAGAAATTACAATAATGGCTAAGTTTGCAATTATTCATGTGCTTGGAAACAACTGCAGCAATACTGATTTGTCTTGATCATCCTTAGTTCACACTTACTTACCCGAGTCTGAAAGATATCCTTTGATTCAATAATGTGGCTTGATTTAGAATAATTAATAATAATTCAACTCAATGAAGAATGTACAAAGGCTTTGACTTTCATGTGCCATTACTTTTTCTTCTGTTGTGGTCTGTGTTGAAAATGTGAAAATGAACTTCCTTGTGAATTTTCCAGGTTTCCAGATAAGGGACTATAGAATAACTTTTGTGAAAATAGTCGCAAAGCAACTTGTTTTGTAATTGTATTCCACGGCTTCCTATTTCTGGGATGGCCAAATGTATGAAGAGTGGATTATTTAACACTTATAACACATTTTGAAAACCTAAATCACATTGTTGCAACTAGGCAACTGTTGAAAAAGTAAGTACCAGATTTATTAGCAGCTATTTTCACAAAGATTCCATTTAATAATGTTGGTGTACCCTCTGTAATTTATTTGATTAATAATATTTGATTTGAACCCAAATGATGACTTCTCACATATATGACAGAACTAATGAACTGTGAAAGAAGAACTGTTCAGATGGTCACCAATAACCACTGCTTTGTTAATCCTTTAAATAAACTGGAGCTCACAATGTGTCCCTTTGAAGTCATAAATAATGTATATTTTTCTTTTGACTTTTAATAAGCCAGTAGGGTTCATCTCACAGTCTCCAAACACATATATTTTATTATGGGCCTCTGCAGTTTACTTTAATTAGTGTGTCTGAGTGCTTTGGGAGACTTAGCCCTACTGAAAACAAACAGAGTCTTACCATCTATAAAACATTAGCTCCCTTTGGTTTATCCTGACACAGCGGGGGAGGCTCAGTGAGAAACACATGGTGTAAGTAAACACTCATAATTGCATTAGCATTCTCTGGTGGATTGGTAATTCAAGCTCTGTTCCATGATATTGTAAGAGCAGTTAGAACAGGTTTACCAATCTTGTGGTCTGCTGGGGATTTCATCAAATTCCATGTGAACAGAACTTTAAGTGACACATCTACTGGAAACAGAGTGTGAGAGAAGGAGGCTGCTGTAAAATGGAAGCTTAGTATAGGCAGTATAACTTTGTTTTGTTTCTGATGTAGCTGTGGGATTTTTCAGTTCTACTTGCCATTTCTTTCCCCATGTTATTTAATATCAGTCAGTTTCAGTCTCTTCTTTGGATACAGCCACTCTATGGACTATGTTTGTATAATAAGACAGCTGGTTGATGGATTAAAATCCTCAGCTTTCAAGTTATCTATTTTGATGTAATTATACTCAAATATACTTGCCAATAAAATAACTATTCTACTAAATGTTGATCGAATGCATATATTATATTTTAAAATAATTAATTTGTAGTTAAATTTCTAAGTTTTATAGAGATATTTTGTATGGATAAGCCTAGTGTATCATTATCACTCTTAGGCTTTTGAATTTAATATTCTAGCAATTACTTAGAATAATACATGACCAATATATACGAGAGGGTAACAGGAATGAGAAGTATTCCCTAGTTGGATGAATCTGATTGACCTGGCTCTTTGAGTGATTTGACCAGTAGAAAATAGAATAACACGAGTGAAATATAACATTTGCCTTTCTCTGACTGACTTATTTCACTTAGCATTATATCTATTTTTATATAACTTTTCCATGCTTTATGTTTTTGCACTTGGATTTTCTTCACTTATGTTTTTCTTTTGGCTAAGTTTGGTCATGTTGGTCAAAATAGGCAACTAACTTGCTTAGGGTATCTGCTACGCACTTCAGGAAAAAAGAAATATCAAAATTTTGATTGAAGTCACTGATTATTGAGTACCATGTATATTCAGCCTGTACATGTGCTGCCCATTAAAAATATAATGCAAGAAATATAATTTTGCATTTTCTGGTGGCCATATTAACAAAAGCAAAAAGAAACAGGTGACAAAAATTTTACTTATATATTATTTAGCACAATATATCCAACACATTATCATTTCAACAGTAAACAATATAAAATGTCTCTGAAATCCAGTGTACATTTTACACTGGAAGGACATCTCATTTTGTGCTAGTTACGTTTTGAAATGCTTAGTAGCCACATGTGTCCAGGGGCTACCATATTGGACAGTACAGGTTGTACGTTTTCATACAGAAGAAGTAAATAGATTGTTGAAAAAAAGAACTAGGTTGTTTTTTTTAAGCCACAAAAATTCATATTCCTTATTATATATATATTGACTTAAACATTACTCTTTCTGTGACTGATTCCTGATCTTATTTTTAAATTGCAATTTTCCTACTTTATTCTAACCTCTTTTCTCAGATTCTGATTCTATTTCATTGTTTTCTCTCACTGGTTAATATTTTGAAAACTATTTGGAAAATAGTATGCATTCTAAGGAATGTAATTTTTCACATTGATGTCTATCATAGTAAATTGTGTTATTACTGGTCTAAAATTTATTTACTCAACAAGTGATTGAAAGAGCTATGTGGAAAAGATTATCTTTCAAGTATCAAAAAGAGATTGTGTTTTTCAGTATTATACTGTTTTGGATTGTTTTTGTTGGCAAAGTCCTCAGTTTGGAAGTATTCATTGCCTGCTATTGAAACACTATGAAAGAGAAAATATTGGAGCTTTGAAATTTTTTAGTGGAGTAAATAGCAGAGTACTAGAAACTATTTCCCCCCCTAATTTCCATGTTTTAGAAGTAAACTTACTTTCTATCTAGAACATATTTTAAAAATTTGTTTCACATACTGTGCTCCATAGTTTTTATATAATTCTTGCTGCTTAAGAAAATTTCTTCAAAGCATCATTTTGTATTTAAGGGAAAAAAATTCCAAAATGGAATCTTACCAGTAGTCAATTAGTAGGCAAATGAAGAGAAAACTTACAAATTTCTGATCCATAACTTGCTATATGTACAAAGATATTTCCATCTGGCGCTGCCTATTCCTATTCAATTTTAAGGCTATGCTGCTTATACCTATTTTATATGAGTTCAAATTACACAGCACTAATATTTTAATATTTTAAAGTATTAACAGTGCTAAGATAAAAAAAATCATGCAATATTTATGTCTTCAGATGATTAATTTAAAAATGAAAATTACCCATAATACCTTTTAAAAAATGTTTTAAAATTATATCATGGTTCAAGTTATATTATTTAATTTACTGAGCCAATGTTTAGTCAAATGGATCTTTTCATTTATCAAGTTTGCTGTTCACATTTCCCTATGACTATCATTGATGCCACATTTTTAAATATCTGAGTGTTTTAAGTTCTTTTTTCTAAATTTGTTCATATAGTGTAAATTTAAATGCATATTTAAGGACTTCATGTATAACTGGACATCATATAATATATATATTTTACATATTATATAGACTCTAAGCATGTAAATAAAATAAAAATATATCACTTATAAAGTAAAAGTATAGATTATATTTAACTTGCATCACAGGTAAGTTTAAACTGTGTATTTTTCATTTCCGTTATTTATTTTGAAGATTGTTTTATATAAAATCTGACATGAGATTCATTAGATATTTTATTATATCATTATAAATATTTAGTTGACACATTCTCTAATTTTGTATTGACTCTTGGAAATCTTTTTTGAATTACCATATCCAAAAGTATATTCATATATAATCTTAATAGTAGAATTCAATTTCCTAAAATCAAAAGGTAGATAATATAACTAATAGAATAAGGCAACTTTTCTTAAACATCTGAACTATTAAGATAGGACATACATATGGGATTGCTTAAATTAAAATTTTTAATATTATGAGGCACACTAAAAGATATGTCAGTATATATAACAGTTTTTAAAAGTTGTAACACAACTTTAGTTTTGAAAAGATATTTTTCAAATTAAGATTTAATTTGTAGAACCGACTTTACGTTTTCCCACAATTTATGTAGGCTCTTTGTTTATGTATGAATGGCTATTAAAATCTCATGTAGGAAATCAATCTGCCAAAACTTTCAAGATTTTATTTGATAACTAAATGAACAGTCCTAAATAATATTTTGAATTATCTCTGTAAACTTGTTCCCAGTGTCTTCTTTAGGAGTAGAAACCAGATTTGCTTTGAAATCGCTCAAAGTTTGCCTGCTGCCAAAGCTGAGCTGCGGGATAAGCACACCCACTGGCTTAAGCAAGGTGCCTGACTGACTAGAATGGTTGGTGAGGAATCAAAAATATGCTTTAATCCAGTGTTCATTTTCGTATCACAAAAGGTGCTACAGAATGATTGCCATTCGCAAAAGAAAAAGGCAAGCACAATTAAAAGCCAGGTTTCTAATCCCCTTTGCCTGGGTTTAGAACCAGAGCCAAAAGAAATAGTGTTTTAACAGGTACATATGCCCTCCGGGGGAAGCACACCCCGACCACCTAGCTGGTGAGATGAAAAGATACCAGGATTCGGTTGTATCACTGGGCAATAAATTGTGCCCCAACTGCTGTGGCTGACAGAAGAACGTAGAAATGGTGGGTGGTCACAAAAGCTCTATTTTGTGACAGTGGGCAGACAAGCATTGTGGCCAAATATTGTCTTTTTAGCCTGTAGCTTCTGTCTTAGCAGCCAAGCCATATATCATCAGTATGTGAGAAAAATCTTAGAGCGAGGGCCTGACACTTGTGTGGATAGCTATTTCCCAATGATTGAAGGGCAGTCTGAGCTGCTAACCGCTAATTAGCCTAATTGACACCAAATTGAAAGGGATGACTCAGCTGTTGGAGAAACACCGCCTAATGGTAGTGTTGTGTCTCAGCTGCTTGAATGAGAAATGATTATTAATTGTACCCTGTGGAAAGAGAAACTGCTGCATTATATTAATATGGGGGAAGTAGAGGATTAAACTTCTTATTAATCTGACTGTAAGCTTGCCCCACCCTGCTGGTACTCTTGTCATCAGAAATAGCTGACACTAGTTGGGTAAAGTGGCTTAAGCTCTACTATTGCTCCACTGAGGATTTTGCAGAGAGGTTGAATTGCAAACCAACCAGTTTTCTGTCGGAGCACCAATACTGTTATTCTGTTGAGCACCAATACTATTAAAGTATATTTAACATTGAAGACTTAACCAACCAAAAAACTCAATAGGGGATGCTGAATAAGTGTTTGCCGCTGAAGAATACAAGTTTTTGTGGTTATTATTATTATTAATGTTTATTTATTTTTGAAGGAGAGAGAGACAGAATGTCAGTGGGGGAGGCACAGAGAGAGATGGGGGGAGACACAGAATCTGAAGCAGGCTCCAGGCTCAGCTGTCAGCACAGGCGGCGCTCAAACTCACAAACCTCGAGATCATGACCCGAGCTGAAGTAGGTCGCTCAACCAACTGAGCCACGCAGGCGCCCCAGTATTATTTTTAAATACAGCAAACATTATTTCAAATTAATAAAGGGACTTTTATCTATTCTACATATTAATTTCCAATTGTTGGATGTGACAGTTGATCAGTAAGTGTCTACTGAACAAAGGAAGGAAGGCATCTTGAGGTTACTACAAGTTATAGATTCATGTATCAGCAAACACTTGAAAAGTAAATTGACTTTAGTTACACTGGTCTTTTTAAATTGAGAAACTAATTTCTGGTACCAATATAAAGGAAAATTTTTGAAATACAACTATTATCTGGGAGGGCTGTAGTTTTCTCTTCTCCTGTAAATTGTTAAGGATTCCATTATTTCTTAATAAAGATGAAATGTTTTTCTGTTTGCAGTTGTAGTACTGGAAGGACCTCTACAGGCTATTTGGGGTTTGGGCGAACTGACAATAGTAAGAACAACAGAGGAACTGCTGCCTTCTCTGTTTGAAACTTTTCATTCTGAAGGAAGTTATTGAATTAAAATAAGGCACAGTGATAAAAACAGATTTAACCAAGGCTTTTAAATTTTATTTGGGAAAGCTCATCGGGGAAGACAAAATTTGATCCTACTGTAACAACAGCTATAACCACAAAGTTCATAAAGATTTGATCTAGCAGTTGAGAAACAACATTACATTTTTTTGGTCCCTAGTAAGATGCAGAGTTGAATGAAATTATATCAAATGTAGTCAGTTTCCAAGTTGGCAATGAGATGTGTTCTAAGTGAGCATTTTTCAAATAGGTTGGGCATCAAAGTGGATTTAGATTCCAGAAGAGTGATTTGATCTTACAATATCCATTCATTCATTCACTGATTTATTCATTAATTCAGTAAAATTTCTTTAGCATGTATTCAGGTATCATATAAAATCTCTGGGCTAAAGGTCAGATTAGCTAATGGACACCATTACTTGTAAATGAAATCAGAATATTTCCAAAGACAGTGGTAGAAAATAATAATTATGCTGCTTACCAAATAAAAGAATGCAATTTTGAATCCTTTTTGTGCCTTTTTAATAAAACACATGAAATGATGAAATTTCTCCCTTCTCAAAAATATCCTTATTTTCCACAGCAGCCCAAGGAAGAACAAAGATATTTATCAAAACACATGAAAATATAAAGCTGGTTGTTGCCTAACTTCCCACTTGGAGCAAGTCTCCTGGTAGAGATGATCTCAGTGGTAACATGATTATAGTGTCAGTGAGGAGAAAAAAGGAAGGCGAAGTATTGGGAGGGTAGAAACTCATTTTAGAAAAAAATATTTGTAGGGTGCAGTCGGAGCCAGGTGCTTTCATTTATTACCATTTTTCAGATGCTCACCTGGCCTCCTGTGGTATAGACAGGTTATCCTTAGAAAATCTGGGCCAAGAAGTTTGGAGAAATAGTGACAGTACAGATGCCAATGATTTTGGACAATTTTAGGAATATAGTATTTTCCCTTACCTACAGTTTGACAACTGAATTCTTCCACTGCTAAATTCAGAAATGCTTCTACAGTATTTCTTCCCTCAATAGCCTTCATATTACATATACTGTAAAATAACTGAGGGTACATTATGCAGGTGCAGCTATATTATAGATATGCCTTCTAAGGCACTGTCCAAAAGATGGTATCACAAGATTGACGGAGGGCATAAATATTCATTTATTTATTCAATAAACACATGTCCATCCCCACTCTATGCCAGGCACTTGAGCATGCACTTCCTATGTGGAACCATTCATGGTGACCCTACAGGTTAGGAGGTGGCAGGAGGCTCTGAAATCAGCACAACCTTGCATGTTGAGATGTAACTTAGGGAAGAGTTCTAGTTATTTACCTTCCTCTTGACTTTATTTGGGGTGCCAGGAAATAAAGGCAGTTACTTCTCTGGGCCTAAGAATCACCATGGAAGTTGTCTTTTCCTTTCCTCTTCATTTTTTTTTCAGACCATGGTATTGTCAAGATGTGCAAAGTGGAGAGGGAGGATTTCAATCTTTAAGCTCATGGGTTCAGGGAAAGAGGTTTAATATCAAAAGCTTAGCAGAGAATTAGACTTTGGTTTTCAGGGAAGAGAGAGATGTGACGGGAAAAGGGGAAGGAAGAGCGATGACTGGGGTGCCTTTAATTTTCCTGGTAACCATGCGCATGGCTATTTGGAATGACAAGTTGGGACGTCACTGAGTTTTTGAAGTTATATTTCCAAGATTGCCGTGAAGTGGTGTGGTGTGCTGGAGGTGGCTCGTAGAGGCTCTCAGGAGCTGGTTGTGTGCAACTCAAGTCAGGGACCTCTTCAGTCTCTCGAAATTGGCTGTGGTAGAAATGTTTACTCCATGGAAACTGGCAAATGCTATAAATCAGGGCTGGGTTTCTCCCCACCCCAGAAAGCTGGTTGGTAACCATTTACTGGCACACCACTGGCTGTAAGAGATTTAGGATCTCAGTGACTCATTCAACCACACACAACCGCACGATGACTGCGAGTTCCAGCAATTAGCACTTAGCTACTGATACAGTGTAAATCCAATCTGAATCACTCAAAGACACTGGGAAACCCAGCTACTGCAGTTGCCTCATCGACGATACATAACAAATAATATGACAATTGTTCATTCGTGTCACCCTCAGGTTTTAGGTATAAATAAAGACAAAACCACAAATAGTTTAGGACTTGTAACATGAGACAAAACACTTTCTTGTTCACAAGGCATCGATATCCAAGGAACTTGTTTCACATTAAAGACTTGCTAAGATCTTAAAGGAGAGGAGTTTTTAAAACAAGAAATAAAAGAAAAAAAAAGATCAGGAAAACGTATGCTGGAGTTGATAATGTGCTTTTGTGACACTGCAAATACGAGTATTTCTGGCATTGTTTCTGAAAATTTACATTAGTTTATTTGAGTTTCTAATGGATAGGGATATTTATACTTTATTTTCCTTGATTCTTTTATTTTAAGATTTTCTGGTTTAGTGGTTCCCATCATTCTTAGTATGTGATTGTTTTTACTTGGCAAGGTATTCTAATCTCATTTCGACAAAAATTGCCTAGAAGAATGTAGATTTGCTATACTTGTATACAGTTGTATACCTTGTATTGGAGCTAACAAAAATGTATTTATTTTGGATCAAAAAATATTTAGTCTTTCTGGCGTTGTGGCTTTCTTATAGTTTCTTGAGTTAGTTTAAAAATACTTGAACTGAAAGTTAGGGTATACATGTGTTTAATTACATATACATTATCTAATTGCATATATATTGCATAAACATAGAAAGGATATATATTAACATTTGGGGAATGGGTAGGGAGAGAGTGGGGCAGTTATTTTTTAATGTATACATTTGTGTTTGAATTTTTACAATAAATGTGTATTAATTGAGTACTTTCAAGTTTCGTTTTTGCAATGTTCTCCTCACTCAGCCCCCTAAATGCAGGGGGAAAAAAATGCAATGAAAGGAATAAAGATAAGAGAGTGTAGTATATAAATAATTTTGTGTGTTTTGCCTTTATTTGTCAAAAGAAACATACATGAGCATTTTTTATGCTTTCAAAAATCTGACTCATCTTTTTTCTGTTACTGTTTCTATTTTTATACAATACAAATAATCATTATATCTATTTCCCAAATGAGATTTCGGCAAAGGTTTTGTTTTGCTCTGCTAATGTTTTGATGTTTATATGGAAATTTTTATTAGTCCAGTTTTGAACTGGAACTTATTTTGTAGAAGGTTTCTTGCCCTGAAATCTTAATGACATAGGCTAATCTGCCTAATTGGAATAGTTTACATAGTCAAGAGTTTGTTTGTCATGTGGTTTGTAAAGCAAGGAAAAATAGAGCTGAGATATTTTTTTTCTAACTCCACTGGATTACTATGTTTTTTATGTTGATACAACTTGAATTGTGGTGGTAATATTTTTTTCATTATTATTCAAAAATTCAAGTAATTCGAGTGACAGTTGAACAAAACAATGGGGATACATTCAATAAAGGAGAGCCCTGAAGCTTACTATACTTTATGCACCTTTTAACAAGATGAAAGTAACATTTTAAAGTCTCAGGCAGTCAGAAAAACAGTTGGAGGTGTGTCGTTACCACATCACCTCAGCTTTTTTCAGTCAAGAGCTATTTCAGATCTCTTTGCGGTATGTTTGGCAATACACTTAAAAGATTACTACTTAAGCTACTAATAACCTGGCTTCAAGCAATTGTCTGTCTGTCCATCCAGCTGCCTATTCTTTCTTCAGTTTTCAAAAACCCCAAAATGAACAGCATGAAACACAACAACAACACAAAAGGAAGAAACCATAATCCTGCTCTGAGTTTCTCCCCAGCTTTCAGACAGCCGTGATATTACTAGAAGGCTAATGTACTCTGGACTCATTTTTAAGCTTTTTCAGGGAGTAGAGTGCGATGGGGGTAGAAGACAGAAGGTGATGTGGAATGGAATAATTTTGAAATTTCCATGACCTCTTTTGTGTTTTAATCTCTCCCTTTCACTATTTTAATTTAGATTAGGAAAGACAAATCTCTTTAGAGTTTTGAAGTTTTGTTTTTGAGGGATTCACTTGATGGAACACTGCTCTCATGAGTCCAGCTAAAGACAAAACTAATTTGGGGTGTTTTAAGGACAGAGGCAATTTACAAAGTAATCTTGTTGCCTTTGACTCACTGCTAAGGTCCATATTTTATTTATCTCATATTTCTGGGGACTCATATATATAATATAGTTGACATTTACTTAAAAATAATTTGCTTTTAAAAAGAAGTGGAGCATTCATTTAAATTATAAAGCCAGAAAATACGAACAAGTAATAGGTTGTTCAATTCTGTCATATTTGAATTTTGTACACTTTCATAGGCAGTAAAAAATATTTTTCACTTTTCCTGTTAATACTAATATTAACAATTACTGAATAAATCAATGCCCTAGAATTCGTTCATGAATGGTAAAATATATTGATATTTAATAAAGTTTTCTCATTTTGTGGCATTTTAATTTTATTGCTCTGAAATAACGGACTATACACTACATATCCTGTATATACAATCCTATATATATATATATATATATATATATATATATATATATGTGTGTGTGTGTGTGTGTATGATATATACTATATATGTGTGCACACATATATATCTAGTGTTAATATACATTATTTCTTAAGTATATTTTATTTTTATGTTTTTTCTTTTTTTTATTTTACTTAAATCCAAGTTAGTTAACATATAATGTAATAATGATTTCAGGAGTAGAATTTAGGGATTCATCACTTAGATATAAAACTCAGTGCTCATCCCAGCAAGTGCCCTCCTTAATGCCCATCACCCATTTAGCCCATTCCCCCACGCAACACCCCTCCAGCAATCCTCAGTTTGTTCTCTATATTTAAGAGTCTCCTAATGGTTTGCCTACCTCTCTGTTTTTATCTTATTTTTCCTTCCCTTCCCCTATATTCATCTGTTTTGTTTGTTAAATTCCACATATGAGTGAAATCATATATTTATCTTTCTCTGACTGACTTATTTCGCTTAGCATAATACGCTCAGGTTTTATCTATGTTGTTGCAAATGACAAGATTTCATTCTTTTTGATTGCCGAGTAATATTTAATTGCACATACATACCACAGCTTCTTTATCCATTCATCAGTCAATGGACATTTGGGGTCTTTCCCATGTATATTACTAATGGTTGTAAACATTATATTTTAAACTTTTTAAATGTTAAGCATATGAGACTGGTTCTTCCTATTTTTTTTCTCATGTCTATTTCAAAGATTTCTATTTCTATTTCTCATTTTCTCATTTCAAAGACAGAAGAGATACTCAGTTATGTTTGATAACTTGATTGATAAATTGAACTTTCATTTCCAGTGATCTCTGTGGTCTAGAGAAAGTCAAGTTTCCTCTTTGTCAAATGAAGCCAGGTCTACAGCATTCCCAAGATTCTTTATTATTCTTAGATTCTCTGTGATTAGCCCCAAAGTAAATATTCAAGTTAGTCTAAACCCGTTTGAATATTTAAGTAGATAAAAATGAGGCGTTTAAGGTTTCTGGAATATGACCAGAAGACCAGTGGAAGGCCGCTGGAATATGACCAGTGAAGACCATGGAAAAGACACTGTACTATAGAAAAGGACTGTGCAGTGTAGTTTTTGCACTTGGTCACTGACCCATTGTCCCCTGGTGGGTATTCCCTTCCAAGGTGGCTCTTTTTTCTCCTGCTCTTCTCTGGCTTGTGGAAATTACTCATTTCCTAGCTCCTCTCGGGTTTGCAATCTCTGAGAGTGAGAACATCTTTCTCTGCCACATACCTGGCCATTCCCTGGGCTGCTTCACTGTGGATCCATTCTTTGTAAAGAATCTGTGGATGTGATATGTCCAGGTTTTGTAGAGCTGGAAGTTTATAATAATAAAAGTCTACAGGGACTTCTTTTGCAAAAATAACACAAAATTAGGTACAAAAAGAAATTTTTATAATGAGCAAAAGCCTAACAAATTTTAAAATTTCAAAAGCTGGAAAATATGGCAAACACCACAAAATCTAGAAAAATAGCATGATTATTTTACTCGACTGCCACACAACGATAGCTTTTCTCAACACACTCGGCAGCATTTTTTTTATTGCTTCTTCATGTGATAAAGCAATATTGTAATATCAGTTTCTATAAAGAAAATGAAAAGATAATTATGTCTTTTCTTTGGCATAGTGCATCAAATTTTTTTATTATTGACAGTTTAGAAAAGTTTCTTTCTACTCACGTCTTCTTATTGGTAATCTTAAGTAAATGTTTAAGGTTGTTGTTAGACTTGAGAAATCCTCTATCAAATTTCTTTCATGAGTAAGATGTGTGAAATTGTCTTGTCCAGTGACCAATCTTAAATCTCTTTAATTTGATGACATTCTTTACCCATATTGCTAAGGGCCCTTCAGAGGGCATTGGGAGGATATCATGCAGTTAAGGGGCCCTACGTTTAAACATCATTTCTGCATGGTAACTCCACATCTGGTGATAGTGTTGGCAAAGAAAAGACTTTGGGGTTAGATCCATGCTCAAACTTCACTTTCATTACATTTTAGCTGTATACCTTTAAGGAATTCATTTAACTTCTCTGGGCTTCATCTTCCTCAATTCTAAGTTGGGAATATTAACGTATCAACCTCAGTAGATTGTTTTGAGCATTAAAATAATAGTATGCTTCTTGAAACTGTTGGTTCTGTCCTTCACTTTCCCTTTCACAGTATTTCCTAATCAGAATTTTAATGAGACCATTTGAAACCAGGTCTTCATGCCAAAATTGGACAACATTTTTTTATCATTATGTCTAACTGTTTGTGAAAGATATTTGGCAACAAAATTGGGACATTTGTGAAGATAAAATACAAATGCTTTGAGAACCTAATATGTGCCAACTACTTTCTCATGTATTATTTTGGCTTACATGTCTTAGGCTTTCTTATCAACTCAGCCACATATCTGCACACAGAGAGAGTCACTCTCTCACATGACCCTATCTCATTTTCTTATTACCACCAGAGTTTAACAGTATCTAAACCTAATTATAGGGGCACCTGGGTGGCTCAGTCGGTTGGTTAAGTGTTCGACTTTGGCTCAGGTCATGATCTCGTGGTTCCTGAGTTCAAGCCCTGCATCGGGCTCTGTGCTGACAGCTCGGAGCCTGCAGCCTGCTTCAGACTCTGTGTCTCCCTCTCTCTCTCTCTCTCTGCCCCTCCCCCGCTCATGCTCTGTCTCTCTCTCTGTCTGTCAAAAGTAAATAAACATGAAAAAAATTAAACCTAATTGTTTTTTTAATTTAATTTTTAATTTTTTAAAATTTACATCCAAATTAGTTAGCATATAGTGCAACAATGATTTCAGGAGTAGATTTCTTAGTGCCCGTTACCCATTTAGCCCATCCCCCCTCCCTCACCCCCTCCCATAACCCTCAGTTTGTTCTCCATATTTATGAGTCTCTTCTGTTTTGTCCTCCTTCCTGTTTTTATATTATTTTTGTTTCCCTTCCCTTATGTTCATCTGTTTTGTCTCTTAAAGTCCTCATATGAGTGAAGTCATATGATTTTTGTCTTTCTCTGACTGACTAATTTCACTTGCCTAATACCCTCCAGTTCCATCCGTGTAGTTGCAAATGGCAAGATTTCATTCTTTTTGATTGCCGAGTAATACTCCATTGTATATATATACCACATCTTCTTTATCCATTCATCCATCAATAGACATTTGGGCTTTTTCTCTACTTTAGCTATTGTTGTTAGTGCTGCTATAAACATGGGGGTGCATGTGTCCCTTCGAAACAGCACACCTGTCTCCCATGGATAAATGCCTAGTAGTGCAATTGCTGGGTCTTAGGGTAGTTATTTTTAGTTTTTTGAGGAACCTCCATACTGTTTTCCAGAGTGGCTGCACCAGCTTGCATTCCCAAAAATAAACCTAATTATTAATGAATAAATGAATGAATGGTCTCATATAATCCTACAACAGCTCAGAGAGAGAGGCTGACCTTACTTTTAGAAGTAAGGCCTCTGATAGGTAAATCCACTTGTCTCTAGTAACACAGCTCATAAGGCCCCATCAAACCAAAGTCTTTCTAAATTCCCCCTACATTTTATTATACTTGCATTCTTTACAGATTTTGAGGCTCTTCAAGTCATTCCTTGCAGATAGATTCTTAATCCATACACTTTGGATTGGTCCTCCTGAAATACTTTTTAATCTTTAAGCTTCTCTGTTTGATACATTTCATTCATTACTAATCAATTATATTTTAAAGATGTAGTAAGGTCTTTTTAAAAAATTATCTCAATAATTTTTATCACTAAACCTTTTACTCAAACACCTCTTTGCACATATTATTGTCACATATATTTGCACATATATTGTCTAATTTATGACTCTGTTAATGATTAAAGAATGGGTATTTTTGTTATATGAATAGCTATTAATGTAAGAGTTACAATTATACAATTCATGGATTGCTACTTTTTATAAAAGTATAATGCACATTGCAATTATAGTGAATGTAAATTTGCTTTGATAATTTACAACATCTCTTCGGTTCTCTTGTACCAAAGAATATTCATGATGAACATCAAATGCTATTGTTCCTCAGACATAGAAGGTATAGGAGATAAAGCTGTCAGAAACTAAGATTGACTTTATGAACTAATCTGGATTAAAAAAGTCATTCCTGTTAGCTTGTTTATTTATTTTTATTTCTAGTTTTTTTTTTTTAACATTTATTTATTTTTGAGAGACAGAGAGAGATAGAGCACGAGCAGGGGAGGGGCAGAGAGAGAGGGAGACACAGAATCTGAGGCAGGCTCCAGGCTCTGAGCTGTCAGCACAGAGCCCAATGTGGGGCTTGAACCCACAAGGAAACCACGAGGAACCCATGAACTGCGAGATTATGACCTGAGTCGAAGTCAAATGCTTAACTGACTGAGCCACCCAGGCACCCCACTTGTTTATTTTTCATTTACCTTCTTGTCCATCAGAAAGAGAGAATGATACAATTGTATTTTTATATATCCCTTTGGATTTTGGAAAAACTTGAATCACATCATTTCTACACTAACTCCCTAATATCTTATAATTCCAGTTTCGCTGACAGTGTGCCCAACCTTATGTTTATCTATGCCCTCTACTCTAAACTGAAAACTCCATATTCAGCTGTATACACTACAAATCAATGTCAACATTTCTTAAGTATTTCAAATTTAAACTGAACTCCTGATTTCTCACCTCCACTCCCCCACACCTAATCCCCTAGTGATTTTTCCTGTTTCTGTAAATGACAGCTCTGTCTTTTCAGTTGCTCGGACCCCAAGTCATCTTTTTTTTTTTTCTTTCTTTCATAGCCCAAATCCAGTCTACTACATATCTTGTTCCACCACTTCTGACCACTGCCCCCATTACCATACAAGTTCTTGTAGCCACCATCTTGTGCTGAGATTATTGCAATAGTCTTTCCTTTTAAAAGTAAATCAGGTTGGGGCGCCTGGGTGACTCAGTTGGTTGAGCGTCTGATTTCGGCTTAGGTCGTGATCTTGCGGGTCGGTGAGTTCGAGCCCCACGTCCTCAGGCTCTGTGCTAACAGCTCAGAGCCTGGAACTTGCTTCAGGTTTCGTGTCTCCCTCTCTCTCTGCCCCTCCCCCCACTCATACTCTGTCATTCTCTCTCTGTCAAAAATAAATAAACATTAAAAAAATTTTTTAAAAAAGGAAATCAGGTCATACCACCATGGTCAAAACGCTCTTGTGGTTCTCCAGATATTCTCTCCATCTCTTACACTGTTCCAGCAATGCTGGCTCCTTGGAGTTCCTTCCTTCTCCTAAGCACACTCCCTATGGACCTTTGTGCTTACTATTTCCTCTGTTTTGAACTGTCCTTCCCTGATAATAATGTAATATGCTTCCTCTCCTCCCTCTCTCACATCTCTGCTCAAATGTCACTTAACAAGGACGCCTTCCTTAATTACCTTAAAGAAGAAAGGAACTTTTTCTTCCTCCTCCCTTCAAAATTTTCTATTCCTCTTCCCTGCTTTAGTGTCCTCCATGTCAACCATCAGCATCTAGCATACAATACGTTTTAACTATTTGTTTGTTTTGTGGCTTCCTTAAGTAGGATATAAATAGCATAAGAGCATGGGCTTTATCTGTTTCTTTAGTTAATAAACTCTGTTTCAAACAGTACCAGCCATAGAGTTGGCACTCAATAAACATTTGTTTGAATAATGACGTCTCACTGAATGAATGAATAGTAAGTGGCTTTAAACTGTGTACTCACTCACACTGTCGTTTGTATGAGTGATCTCTCTCTCTCTATATATAGATACATTACTCATACAGGGTCCCAAACTTAAAATTAAAAAAATGATATTCAATTTTAAATATGAGAAATATAAATGTTACAAACTTATAAAAAACATAATTTGAAAGTTTAATTATTTTTAAAATTATTTTATTACCATACTTAAAGAATTTTCTTTAAATAACTCTGTACATATTTCTTCTTGCAACGTTACTAAATTAAAATTATAATTTCCGGGGTTCCTGGGTGGCCCAGTCGGTTAAGCGTCTGACTTCAGCTCAGGTCATGACCTCATGGTTCATGAGTCGGGGCTCTGTGCTGACAGCTGGGAACTTGGAGCCTGATTCAGATTCTGTCTCCCTCTCTCTCTGCCCCTCTCCTGTCTGCACTCCGTCTCTCTCTTTCTCTCAAAATAAATAAATAAATAAATAATAAATAAATAAAAACATTAAAATTGTAATTTCCTACTTCCCTACAGTGAATAGGGTTTAGATATTTTTGTTAATTGAATATCTTGTTAAAGTAGAAATTACGATCAATTAGTTCACAGATTACTACTTTTCTTAAAAGTGTAAGGCACATCACAGTTACATTGAATGTAAATTTACTTTGATAATTTAGAAAACAATTCATATACATAATAGATTGTTGATGTAATAGTGCAAATAAATAATAATAAAAAGTAAATTTTTAATATTAACTTTATTCATGCCATAGTTTCTGGTAGAGAAAGCCTTTTTCTCTGTCCACTTCATTAATCTAATCTTTCTTCCTTAGACTCTTGTGGGGTCACATAAAAACTGTTGTGCATGCTTTTTTTTTTTTTTTAGTATGAAATTTATTGCCAAATTAGTTTCCATACATTACCCAATGCTCATCCCAAAAGGTGCCCTCCTCAATACCCATCACCCACCCTCCCCTCCTTCCCACCCCCCATCAACCCTTAGTTTGTTCTCAGTTTTTAAGAGTCTTTTATACTTTGGCTCCCTCCCTCTCTAACCTCTTTCTTTTTTTTCTTCCCGTCCCCCCATTGACCTCTGTTAAGTTTCACAGGATCCACATAAGAGTGAAAACATATGGTATCTGTCTTTCTCTGTATGATGTATTTCACTTAGCATAACACTCTCCAGTTCCATCCACGTTGCTACAAAAGGACATATTTCATTCTTTCTCATTGCCATGTAGTATTCCATTGTGTATATAAACCACAATTTCTTTATCCATTCATCAGTTGATGGACAATTTAGGCTCTTTCCAAATTTGGCTATTGTTGAAAGTGCGGCTATAAATATTGGGGTACAAGTGCCCCTATGCATCAGCACTCCTGTATCCCTTGGGTAAATTCTTAGCAGTGCTATTGCTGGGTCATAGGGTAGATCTATTTTTAATTTTTTGAGGAACCTCCACACTGTTTTCCAGAGCGGCTGCACCAGTTTGCATTCCCACTAACAGTGCAAGAGGTTTCCCATTTCTCCACATCCTCGCCAGCATCTATAGTCTCCTGAATTGTTTATTTTAGCCACTCTGACTGGCGTGAGGTAATATCTGAGTGTAGTTTTGATTTGTATTTCCCTGATGAGGAGCGACGTTGAGCATCTTTTCATGTGCCTGTTGGCCATCTGGATGTCTTCTTTAGAGAAGTGTCTATTCATGTTTTCTGCCCATTTCTTCACTGGATTATTTGTTTTTTTGGGTGTGGAGTTTGGTGAGCTCTTTATAGATTTTGGATACCAGCCCTTTGTCTGATATGTCAATTGCAAATATCTTTTCCCATTCCGTTGGTTGCCTTTTAGTTTTGTTGATTGTTTCCTTTGTAGTGCAGAAGCTTTTTATCTTCATGAGGTCCCAATAGTTCATTTTTACTTTTAATTCCCATGCCTTTGGAGATGTGTCAAGTAAGAAATTGCTGCAGCTGAGGTCAGAGAGGTTTTTCCCTGCTTTCTCCTCTAGGGTTTTGATGGTTTCCTGTCTCACATTCAGGTCCTTTATCCATTTTGAGTCTGTTTTTGTGAATGGTGTAAGAGTGGTCTAGTTTCATTCTTCTGCATGTTGCTGTCCAGTTCTCCCAGCACCATTTGTTAAAGAGACTGTCTTTTTTCCATTGGATGTTCTTTCCTGCATTGTCAAAGATTAGTTGGCCATACGTTTGTGGGTCTAGTTCTGGGGTTTCTATTCTATTCCATTGGTCTATGTGTCTGTTTTTATGCCAATACCATGCTGTCTTGATGATTACAGCTTTGTAGTAGAGGCTAAAGTCTGGGATTGTGATGCCTCCTGCTTTGGTCTTCTTCTTCAAAATTACTTCTTCAAAATTACTTTTGTGGTTCCATTCAAATTTTAGGATTGCTTGTTATAGCTTTGAGAAGAATGCTGGTGCAATTTTGATTGGGATTGCATTGAATGTGTAGGTAGCTTTGGGTAGTATTGACATTTTAACAATATTTATTCTTCCAATTCATGAGCATGGAATGTTTTTCCATTTCTTTATATCTTCTTCAATTTCCTTCATAAGCTTTCTATAGTCTTCAGCATACAGATCTTTTACATCTTTGGTCAGGTTTATTCCTAGGTATTTTATGCTTCTTGGTGCAATTGTAAAGGGGATCAGTTTCTTTATTTGTCTTTCTGTTGCTTCATTATTAGTGTATAAGAATGCAACTGGTTTCTGTACATTGATTTTGTATCCTGCAACTTTGCTGAATTCATGTATCAGTTCTAGCAGACTTTTGGTGGAGTCTGTCGGGCTTTCCATGTATAATACGATGTTATCTGCAAAAAGTGAAAGCTTAACTTCATCTTTGCCAATTTTGATGCCTTTGATTTTCTTTTGTTGTCTGATTGCTGATGCTAGAACTTCCAACACTATGTTAAACAACAGCGGTAAGGGTGGACATACCTGTCATGTTCTTGATCTCAGGGAGAAAGCTCTCAGTTTTTCCCCATTGAGGATGATGTTAGCTGTGGGCTTTTCATAAATGGCTTTTATGATGTTTAAGTATGTTCCCTCTATCCTGACTTTCTTGAGGGTTTTTATTAAGAAAGGATGCTGAATTTTGTCAAATGCTTTTCCTGCATCGATTGACAGGATCATATGGTTCTTATCTTTTCTTTTATTAATGTGATGTATCATGTTGATTGATTTGCGAATGTTGAACCAGCCCTGCAGCCCAGGAATGAATCCCACTTGATCATGGTGAATAATTCTTTTTATATGCTGTTGAGTTCGATTTGCTAGTATCTTATTGAGAATTTTTGCATCCATATTCATCAGGGATATTGGCCTGTAGTTCTCTTTTTTTACTGGGTCTCTGGTTTGGGAATCAAAGTAATGCTGGCTTCATAGAATGAGTCTGGAAGTTTTCCTTCCCTTTCTATTTTTTTGAAATAGCTTGAGAAGGATAGGTATTATCTCTGATTTAAATGTCTGGTAGAATTCCCCTGGGAAGCCATCTGGTCCTGGACTCTTATTTGTTGGGAGATTTTTGATAACTGATTCAATTTCTTCACTGGTTATGGGTCTGTTCAAGTTTTGTATTTCTTTCTGTTTGAGTTTTGGAAGTATGTGGATGCTTAGGAATTTGTCCATTTCTTCCAGGTTGTCCAGTTTGTTGGCATATAATTTTTCATAGTATTCCCTGATAATTGCTTGTATTTCTGAGGGATTGGTTGTAATAATTCCATTTTCATTCATGATTTTATCTATTTGGGTCATCTCCCTTTTCTTTTTGAGAAGCCTAGCTAGAGGTTTATCAATTTTGTTTATTTTTTCAAAAAAACAACTTTTGGTTTCATTGATCTGCTCTATAGTTTTTTTTAGATTCTATATTGTTTATTTCTGCTCTGATCTTTATTATTTCTCTTCTTCTGCTGGATTTGGGGTGTCTTTGCTATTCTGCTTGTATTTCCTTTAGGTGAGCTGTTAGATTTTGTATTTGGGATTTTTCTTGTTTCTTGAGATAGGCCTGGATTGCAATGTATTTTCCTCTCAGGACTGCCTTCGCTGCATCCCAAAGTGTTTGGATTGTTGTATTTTCATCTTCATTTGTTTCCATATATTTTTTTAAATTTCTTCTCTAATTGCCTGGTTGACCCATTCATTCTTTAGTAGGGTGTTCTTTAACCTCCATTCTTTGGAGGTTTTCCAGACTTTTTCCTGTGGTTGATTTCAAGCTTCATAGCATTGTGGTCTGAAAGTGTGCATGGTATGATCTCAATTCTTTTATACTTATAAAGGGCTGTTTTGTGACCCAGGATATGATCTATCTTGGGGAATGTTCCATGTGCACTCGAGAAGAAAGTATATTCTCATGCTTTGGGATGCAGAGTTCTAAATATATCTGTCAAGTCCATCTGATCCAATGTATCATTCAGGGCCCTTGTTTCTTTATTGATCCTGTGTCTAGATGATGTATCCATTGTTGTAAGTGGAGTATTAAAGTCCCCTGCAATTACCACATTCTTATCAATAAGGTTGCTTATGTTTGTGGTTAATTGTTTTATGTGTTTGGGGGCTCCGGTATTCGGCTCATAGACATTTATAATTGTTAGCTCTTCCTGAAGGAAAGACCCTGTAATTATTATACAATGCCCTTCTTCATCTCTTGTTACAGCCTTTAATTTAAAGTCTAGTTTGTCTGATACAAGTATGGCTACTCCAGCGTTCTTTTGAGTTCTAGTAGCATGATAGATAGTTCTCCATCCCCTCACTTTCAATCTGAAGGTGTCCTCAGGTCTAAAATGAGTCTCTTGTAGACAGCAAATAGATGGGTCTTGTTTTTTTATCCATTCTGATACCCAATTTCTTTTGGTTGGAACATTTAGTCCATTTAAATTCAGTGTTATTATAGAAAGATATGGGTTTAGAGTCATTGTGATGTCTGTAGGTTTCATGCTTGTAGCGATGTCTCTGGTACTTTTTCTCACAGAATCCCCCTTTGGATCTCTTGTGGGTCTGATTTAGTGGTGATGAATTCTTTCAGTTTTTGTTTTTTTGGGAAGACATTTATCTCTCCTTCTATTCTAAATGACAGACTTGTTGGATAAAGGATTCTTGGCTGCATATTTTTTTCTGTTCATCACATTGAAGATTTCCTGCCATTCCTTTCTGGCCTGCCACGTTTCAGTAGATAGCTCTGTCAGTAGTCTTATCGGTCTCCTTTTATATGTTAGAGCATGTTTATCCCTAGCTGGTTTCAGAATTTTCTCTTTATCCTTGTATTTTGCCAGTTTCACTATGAGATGTCGTGCAGATTGATTCAATTTATGTCTGAAGTGAGTTCTCTGTGCCTCTTGGATTTCAATCCCTTTTCCTTCCCCAGATCAAGGAAGTTCTCAGCTATGATTTTTTCACATACACCTTCAGCCCCTTTCTCTCTCTCTTCCTCTGGAATCCCTAGTATACGGATATTGTTGCATTTCATCACATTACTTAGTTCTCTAATTTTCCCCTCATACTCCTGGATTTTTTTATCTCTCTTTTTCTCAGCTTCCTATTTTTCCATAATTTTATCTTCTAATTCACCTATTCTCTCCTCTGCCTCTTCAATCCGAGCTGTGGTCGCCTCCATTTTATTTTGCACCTCATTTATAGCATTTTTTAGCTCCTCCTGACTGTTTCTTAGTCCCTTGATCTCTGTAGCAATGGATTCTCTGCTGTCCTCTATACTTTTTTCAAGCCCAGCAATTAGTTTTATGACTATTATTTTAAATTCATGTTCCGTTATATTGCTTAAATTGTTTTTGATCAATTCATTAGCTGTCGCTACTTCCTGGAGTTTCTTTTGAGGAGAATTCTTCCATTTCATCATTTGGATAGTCCTTGGAGTGGTGCAGAACTGCAGGGTCTTCCCCTGTGCTGTCTGGAGTAACTTGTGTTGGCGGGCGGGGCCAAAGTCAGACTGGTGTGTACCTTATCTTCCCCACTCCCAGGGGCAGGACTCACTGTGGAGTGGTGTGGCCCCTGTCTGGGCTACTTACACACTGCCAGGCTTGTGGTGCTGCTTCTATGGAATCTGGCGTATTAGCCGGGGTGGATCCGCAAGGTGTGCAGGGGTGGGAGGGGCAGGCTCAGCTCGCTTTTCCTTTGGTGGTCTGCTGCAGGAGGGGCCCTGTGGCAATGGGAGGGAGGCAGACTCGTTGGAGGGATGGATCCAGAGACACACAGCGTTGGGTGTTTGCGTGGTGCAAGCAAGTTCCTTGGCGGGAACTGGTTCCCTTTGGGATTTTGGCTGGGGGATGTGTGAGAGAGATGGTGCTGGCTAGTGCCTTTGTTCCCCGCCAAGCTGAGCTCTGTCTTCCAGGGCTCAACAACTCTTCCTCCAGGTATCCTCCCACTCTCCGAGCAGAGCTGTTGACTTATAACATTCTAGATGTTAAGTCCCGCTGGCTGTCAGAACTCACTCTGTCTGGCCCCTCCGCTTTTGCAAGCCAGACTCCGGCGCTCTGCCTTGCCAAGTGGGCTGCCCCTTCACTGCCCTGGCTCCCTCCCCCCCCGGTCCGTGTAGCACGCACCGCCTCTCTGCCCTTCCTACCCTCTTCCGTGGGCCTCTTGTCTATGCTTGGCTCTGGAGAGTCCATTCTGCTAGTCTTCTGGCGGTTTTCTCATGTATGCTTTAATACTTTATTCTTTGAATGATGCTTAGACTAGGATTACAAACACAATCCCTGTAATATGGATGCACATGTAGTGTTTTTTTTTTTTAAAGTTTTTTTAAGTTAAGTTAAAGTTTTTTTGCAAACTTTAAAAATTGACTACAACAATATATAGTACAAGACAATGGTTATGTTAAATGTTAATAAGAAACATGTCAACATGTAACAAATTTAATTAACATTTTAACACTTTTTTTTTTTCTTTTAAAATTTTTTTAACGTTTATTTATTTGAGAGACAGAGCATGAATGGGGGAGGGTCAGAGAGAGAGGGAGACACAGAATCCGAAACAGGCTCCAGGCTCTGAGCTGTCAGCACAGAGCCTGACGCGGGGCTCGAACCCATGAACCATGAGATCATGACCTGAAGTCAGACGCTCAACCGACTGAGCCCCCAGGCGCCCCATTGAACAATTTTTTCTAAGTGTATAGTGTTATACTTCTGAGCTTATTAAGGCTTAAAGCTATACAAAGACTTTTGGAATCCTGTGTATATGTGAGTCTTTATCTGTGCATGATACTTAAGTAAATTGTCAAAATTACTTGGAATTTATTAAAAAAGACACATTTATGGGATCCTTGTGCTATCTCCCCATTTCCATCAGACTTCTAAGTCTATCAGTCTGGATGGTACCTGCAGTCTATATTTACAGTACCTACAGTTTATATTTACTAGTCTCCTCCCAAAGTTCTCAGTAATGAATAGTGTCCACATTTGGATGAGATTAGAAAATGCTAGGCCCTGTACATCTGGAATATACACAGTACACATTGTCATAGTATAGGCTTCAACAAGTCCTGTCATTATGAAATATGAAACTTTGTTTAACCCACAGTTTGTCAAACTACTTGATCGTGAAATCCTATTTTTTCCCCACAGCAGCTGTTAACAACCCTTAAAATGTGGGAGCTGGCATGCTGCTTTCAAATTTTCTGTCTTTGTTAGACAACTGAAATTTCATCAGGCTGTTCTTAAATAAAAGGCTAGTCTATTCTTTATAGAGGACAGAAGTTTTGAAACATTTTAATTCCTCCCCAAACTCAAGTTCATCTGTATACTCTATAAGGTAAAGTTCAGTTACTATTATTTTTCTTAAATATTTCCAGAGATTTTTTCTACTTTTTAAAAGAAACAGGTAAGAGTAAGTCTTCATAGTTTCCAAAATATATTTCTAACGATAGATCCAGAGAATTGGCATGTTGTTAAGATATTGGGTGATGCTATCCTTTACTGGGATTAACATAAAACTATTGTGTTTACTATGTGCTCTAGGCTAGCCTCACTCCTTGTAAGTTTGTTTGGAAACAGTGGCATGTGGGGCCTATTTTAAAAGTGGCTTAATTCAGCTATTACCATGGCTTCTATTCCTGTCTGTTAGTTGCTGTCACAAGTGTTGGCTAGAAGAATCCTGGGAGTAATATGTTCCAAACCCTTCCATTCTCTTTGTTCATACTTCAGAGAAATATTGTTTCTCTCCCAACCAAATGTATTTCTAGTTTATCTGTGTTCTAGGAGACTATTACTTTCACAGAAAAGAATACAGAGGCAGTACTTAATTATTTTGGTACTTTCCTGATAGTACTTTTTCTCTCTCTATCTTGTTTTGATTATCTTTTTTGGTGTTAAGTTATCTACCAGTGTTGTTTCTCTAAGGCCCCCTCTTGTTTTATTTATTTGTTTGTTCCTTCCTATTTTCATTTCCCATTTACACACCTGTTCTTTATGAGCAATCAATGTAATATATTTAACATCTATCTTTTTGAATATATGGGTTCTCTTAAATGTGTATTTTTGTTAATATATACATTAAAAAATTCACATACATAGTATTGTGCTATTGATATCATTCTTCTTTGCACCGTCCCTGCCTCCCTGCCTCCCTTCCCCTCCCACCCAACCCCCTCCACCAGCACTCTATTGGTGTGTTCCTTTTAACTATTTCATGGTACTTTGTAATGTTCACCACATTCTATCTATCTGATACTTACCCAAGGAAGAATATCCAAATATCCTTCACTTCCTGTCATCACCAACAACAGTATAATGAACATCATCATATTTTCCCATTTACATATCTGTTGGAATTTCAGTGAGCTACATACCCAGGTAAATAACTCAACTGAATCCTGCCAGTGCGCTCTTCTTTAGGGTGGCTGATGACTTCCATCAACAGTGCCCACGATTTGGATATCACCACATTCTCATCAATGTGTGGTTTTCTGTTGCTGTATCATTTTTGCTAGTCTATACAGTATAGACTGAAATTTCACTGTGGTTTTAGTTTGCATATCTCTCATTAATAAAGAGCTTGAGAATCTCTTAATTTTTTGTTATTTTTTGGGTTTCCTCTTTTATAAATTGGCTATGATAGCTTTTTATCCTTTATCTATGTGATGAAGTTGATTAAATTTAAAGACTTATCTGTAGCAAAAATTAATTCCTTTATGTTTTTAAATTTTTCAATGTCATTGCATCTTGTTCACTTTTATTTCAGTTTATTTTTTGTTGCATAAGCCCATGAGTTTTTTACCTTAAGTTTTAAGATACGTATTTTTGTTGACTACTTCATATAGAAATGATAGTAATTTGGCTCTTTCCTTTTTCCCTAATCTGTAATGAAAATATCTATGGCACAAAAATTCTCTGCAGACACCATCCAAGTGAAAATATCAAGAGAGATACATTGTAGAGATCTTGCTCTCCCTTCACTCCTCTGCCAGCCAATGGTACTAGCATGTTTGCCCTGAAAGGAAAATCACGTAATAGAAAACCAAGATAAGCCTTGCTTGCTGCTGTAGTGTCTAGAGTGGGGATTCCATATGCACTTGGTAGAAAAGAGATTCTATGAAAACCCTTTCTTCAGAGATGAATGCTCATGTACTCCTTCAAGTCAGCTGAGAGACATGTGCGAATAGGGTATAAGGATATCTCCTCCACCCTCCCTACATCATTGTGAGTTTTTTGATTAAAGAAAACTGAGACAAATGGGATCCAACGATGTAAAAGAAAGAAAAGGAATCAGGAAGCCAGCCCATTGTGATCACACCTCTGTTTTCCTGATGTGGCTGTGTTGAAGGCAGGCATGTTCAGATGGGATTCTTAAACATTGCAGCTTTCACTTGATATGTATTATTCAACTTTTTGTAAAGAAACTGTTTTGCACAGTTTCTGTGGTTAGACCGCACATCCAGCACGACTATGAATAATCTTTAGCAGTCAAGTTCCTGTGAAGATTTCTTGGGCTCATTGGTTTTAGCACAAATTGTTTGTTGTTTTTTTGCTCTTAGTTCTACAAAAGATTAAGGATATAGCTTTTATAATTCAAGGCGTTTTTCTTTTTTTTCTTTTTTTTAATGTTTTTATTTATTTTTGAGACAGAGAGAGACAGAGCATGAGCAGGGGAGGGGCAGAGAGAGAGGGAGACACAGAATCCAAAGCAGGCTCCAGGCTCTGAGCTGTCAGCACAGAGCCCGACGCGGGACTCGAACTCACGGACTGTGAGATCATGACCTGAGCCGAAGTCAGACGCTCAACCGACTGAGCTGCCCAGGCTTCCCATTCAAGGTGTTTTTCAATAATTGTTGGGGGGAAATTGAGAGGCAGAAAGATGGAGCATTTTGGCAAGATTACAGGTGCTAATTACAAACATATCAAAGGGAAACAGCCACATCTCCTGACCTCCATCACTTGCTCTAATAACTAAAGGCTGCTTTCACAGTTAGGACAAGGAGTCAGTGTCAACTTGGTATATTAAAGCACTAACCTAAAACAACAACAAGATGGAAGGTTATGAAAGTGACAATATCATACTTGTTCAATCTTCTTTGACTTCTTTCAGTTTCCATGCCTGACTCCACAAAAACACTGAATATCACATAAACAAATTCACCCTACACTCACTGTTCAGTCTTTGTTCTGAAATTTCTCCTTAGCCAATTTTTAAAGCCTAATTCTTTCCTGATGTTCCTGGCCACCAACTATGATGTGTTTTCTGCCTACAGCTTTTCTTTGCATTTAGTTCTCAATATCTTTGTCCTTTTGTTCTTTACCCCACTGTTCCATCAGTCATCTTAGTTAAATTTGGCTCAGGAGCTTTTTACATTGGAACCACCGTAAAGAAAGATGTTTCTATGGGTCTTGTCCTAGATATTCAGAAGGAATCAGATACTTTTAAAAAGTTAATTAAGGTTTTTTTAAATTTATTTCATTTATTTTTAAGAGAGAGATTGAGAGCACAAGTAGGAGAAGAGATGTGAGAAAGGGAGAGAGAATTCCAGGTAGGCCCCACACTCATCCCAGAGTCCAACATGGGGCTCGATCTCATGACTGTGAGATCATGACCAGAGCCAAAATCAAGAGTCCAACACCTAACCGACTGAGCTACTCAGGTGCCCCACATTTATTAAGGGCTTAAAAGGTTGGCAAAAGATTTTAACAGACACTTCAATAAAGAAGATATATGAGTGACCAATAGACACATGAAAAGGTGCTCAACAAGAGTAGTCAATAGGAAAAGACAAAAGTAAAACCACAATGTAATACCAGTCTATACCCATTAGCCATTACCCATGGCTAAATTAAAAGACTGACAATACCAAGTGTTAACAAGGATGGAAAGCAAACAGAACTCTCATACACTGCTGGTGAATAATATGATATAACCATTTGGAAAAGAGTTTGACAATTTCATATAAAGTTTAAATAATAATTACTGTAGCATCCACAACTCTGCTCTGAGTTAATGTTCAGATTTTGACTGTGGTGGTGGCTACATGGTATACATGTTTGCCAAAACTCATCAAAATGTACACTTAAAATGGGCACATTTTGTTGTATATAAATTACACCCCAATAAAGTTGCATAAAAATTAAATAAAATTTAGTGGCAAAAGAGAAATTCCTCAAAGAAAAACCTTAATTAAGAAGTTGCAGGAATTTGGGGCAGTTTACAAAAGATGCCACATGTACAATAAACTAGGCTATATTGTAGTCAAAGCATGTTGTCTTTGAAAAGTGGAATCAACATCATTCCTTATATGCTGATTTTGTATTAGGGATCATTCAAGGCACTGTGTGACCGTTGTCATGTTAAATGATCAAAATATCCCTGTGAAGTGGATATTTTTAGCCTCATTTAAAAGAGAGTGTATTTTAAGTGGAACATATATTTTGAGATGGATTTGTTTAGACACAGGATATAACTGTAGCATAGAAGGCCTGATAGTGTATGTCCCTACAATAACTAATCCATTCTCCTATTTTCCACAAAAATAGAAAAATGATTGATGAAGCCTCTTGGAAAAATCATTTATATTCTTCTGTAACATCATTCACATCTAACTATAAGAGTAAAGCTATTTCAAAATATTTAAAGTATTTTTATTATTACAGTTTGACTAATTTTTTACAGATTAGGATCTAGCACATTCATTATATCTTGTAATGTTTTTGAGAATCATTTTTTTAAAAATTATTTTATTATGGTAAAAACTTAATTATGAGATTTATCCTCTTAACAAGTTTTTAAATGTATAATACATTATTGTTGACTATTGATACAATGTTGTATAGCAGATCTCTAGAGCTTATTTACCTTACTTAACTAAAACTTTATGCCTACTGATTAGCAACTCCCCATTTTCCCTTCTTTCAGTCCTGGCAACCACCTTTGCACTCTTTGATTCAATGGATTTGACTACTTTGATATGTTATGTAAATGGAATCATGCAGTATTTGTCTTTTTGTAGCTAGTTTATTTTACCTACCACAATGTCTTCAAGGTTCATTCAAATTGTTGCATATTACAGAATTTTCTTTTTTTTTAAAAGACAGAATACTATCCCATTGTGTGTATATACAACATTTCCTTTATCCATTTATCTGCTGGTAGACATTTAGGTTGTTTTCACATTTGGCTATTGTGAACAGTGCTGCAATGAACATGGGTGTGCCAATATCTCTTTAACATCCTGATTTCAATTCTTTTAGCTAAATACCCAGAAGTAGAATTGCTGGGTTTTTTTTTAAGTTTATTTATTTGAGAGAGACAGAGCAAAAGTCGGAGAGGGACAGAAAAAGAGGGAGAGAGAGAATCCCAAGCAGGTTCCATACTGCCAGCACAGAGCCTGATGCGGGGCTCAAACCCATGAAGCTGCAAGATCATGACCGGAGCCAAAACCAAGAGTCAGGCACTTAACTGACTGAGCCACCCAGATGCCCCTAGTAGTTCTAGTTTTGAATTTTGAGGAAACTTCATGCTGGTTTCCACAACAACTGCACCATTTTGCATTCCCACCAACAATGTGCAAG
This sequence comes from Panthera uncia, assembly GCF_023721935.1. Lineage (NCBI taxonomy): Eukaryota > Metazoa > Chordata > Mammalia > Carnivora > Felidae > Panthera > Panthera uncia. The sequence continues at coordinate 91,730,410 of NC_064811.1, read as the reverse complement.
GATTCCAATATCTCTACATCCTTGCCATCCTCATCTTTGTTTCGATAATGGTCATATCTCAATATTGTTTTTATTTGTGTTTCCCTGATGACTAATGATGTTGAACTTTTTAATTATTTATTTATTTTTAATATGCTTAAGGGCTATTAGGGCATCTTCCCTGGAGAAATGTCTGTTAAAGTCCTTTGCCCATTTTAAAAGGATTTTTGCTATTGAGTTGTAGGAGTGCCATATATATTTTGAAGATGAATCCCTTACCAGATAGGTGATTTGACAATATTTTTCCCATTCCGTAGGTTGCCTTTTCTTTCTGTAGATAATTTCCTTTGCTGTGTAAAAGCTTTTTAGTTTGATGTAGTCCCAAGTATATAATATTCCTTTTGTTGCCTGTGCTTTTGGTGTTTGTCCATGAAATCATTACCAAGACCAATATCATGAAGCTTTCTTTTATGTTTTCTCCTAGGAGTTTTACAGTTTCAAGTCTTATATTGAAGTCTTTAATCCATTTTGACTTTTGTGCATGTCTGTGTTTGATGTTAGGGAAGGTCCAAATTTCATTCTTTTACATACGGATATTCAACTTCCCAACACTATTTGTTGAAAAGACTATTCTTTCCCCATTGTGGATTCTTGGAACTCTTGTCCCAGATCAGTCAACAGTGTATGTATGCATTTATTTCTGGGCTCTTTATCTAGTCAATACTATATTGTTTTGGTTACTGTGGCTATATAATGTATTTTGAAATCAGGAAGTATGATGTTTCCAGCTTTGTTCTTCTTGCTCAAGATTGGTTTAGCTATCTGAGGTCTTTTGTGTTCCATATAAATTGTAGAAATATTTTTTTTCTATGTCTGTAAAAAAATGCTACTGGAATGTTGATAGAGACTGCATTGTGTCTATAGATTGTTTTGAGCATTTTGGACACTTTAACAATGTTAAGTCTTTCAATTCATGAACATGGATGTGCTTCAATCTGTGTGATTAATTTCTTTCATCAATGTTTTGTTATTTTCAGGGTATACTTGGTAATGTTAACTAAAATGGCTAAATATACAATATATAATAAATAAAATGGCTAAATATACAGTAAATGGAGTCTCAAGCTTATAGAAGTAATTTAAAATTAATTTAAAACAACTTAAGGATTTCTTACTTTTTGGAAAAAAAGGTAAAGTTTTATAAACTTGTTATTCTTTTATCAGACCCATGAAGACTTTAAGGTCTCTTAGTTAAGAAATACCATCTTTGAGGTGCCTGTGTGGCTCAGTTGGTTGGTATTTGCATCTTGATTTTTGCTTAGGTCATGATCTCATAGTTCATGAGATCAAGCTTAATATCCCTTGGATTCTGCACTGACAGCATGGAGACTGCCTGGGATTCTCTCTCTCCCTTTCTCTCTGTCCCTCTCCTCCTCAAAATAAATAAGTAAACATTAAAAAAAAGAAATACCGGGGCGCCTGGGTGGCTCAGTCGGTTAAGCGTCTGACTTTGGCTCAGGTCACGATCTCGCGGTCCGCGAGTTCGAGCCCCGCGTCGGGCTCTGGGCTGATGGCTCAGAGCCTGGAGCCTGCTTCCCATTCTGTGTCTCCCTCTCTCTCTGCCCCTCCCCCGTTCATGTCTGTCTCTCTCTGTCTCAAAAATAAATAAACGTTAAAAAAAAATTAAAAAAAAAAAGAAATACCATCTTCTTGGCACAGATTTGTCTTGAACATAAGCAAACTTTTTTTTTTTTTACCTAGGTTTTGAATTCTTGTTACAAGTTTATTTAAAGAGGTTTAATATAACAAGCATCAAGTTAATAGATAATATAGAAGCAGACAATTCCCAAAGACCCCAATATCACAGTACTTTGAATGCTTTTTGTATATTTGAATTGCTAAAGATATAGGAACTGTCTTTGGTCCAGTTTCTGGCATCTCTGATAGCATCATGAGTCCAGTAATCCACTTTTCTGGACTTTATAGGTCAAGGTTAGTTCTTTGGGGAATCACTGGTTCCCATGTAACCCTCATTTTGTCTTTTTTGCTTAGCTCTTACATCATTCTGATCTTTACTTGTCAACTTAAAAGAGGAAAAGAAGAAAGCTAATCTTTATTCAACTTTTGACTTTAATTTTCTTTGTGATTCAATGTCTCAATTTTTATGTTTCCTTTTAAGAGAGCTTGGAACTCATCTTCAGTTTATGTAGCTTTTAAAAGTTCCCCCAGCTATCCACACAGGTATCTCTCCCCTCTCTTTAAAAAAATTTTTTTTAACATTTATTCAATTTTTGAGAGACAGAGAGAGGTAGCACAAGGAGTGACAGAGAGAGAGGGAGACACAGAATCCGAAGCAGACTCCAGGCTCTGAGCTGTCAGCACAGAGCTTGATGCGGGGCTCTAACCCAGGAACGGTGAGATCATGACCTGAGTTGAAGTCAGATGCTTAACCAGCTGAGCCACCCAGGCACCCCTCTCCTTCTCTTTTTAAATGCCAGTATACCTAAATAATAAAAATCCAACTTGGTTCAGTGACTTGACAGCTATATGAGAGACATAGTCATAAATATTATGTATCAGAAGCAGTCCTAGATTCAGTTCCAGTACTTCTAATATTTCATTTCGCTTGCTTATGCATAGCTCTCCATTCATAGCAGTAGCAGAAATGAAGAGGGTAAGATGAAAAATACAATGTTTCATAAAATATAAGCTAATGATTTCACTGTACTCTTAATGAGGTATGGCTTTTTGATAGTTTCCAAGAACTTAGCCCATACATTATTATCTCTTAACCATTGTATTCTGAGATCACTATGCCTGCTACTTTACTGGATAGATGAGATGAGAAGACCATCCTACCTACCATCAGAGCAAATGAAAGACACAAATGAAAGAAATGTTTGTTTGCAGTCACTGTGTCTTTACAGAAGATAGGATTCATTAGAAGATAAATGTAAATTTCTTATTTCCATATTTGGAATAATTGATTATCAATTTGTAGGATCTGAATGGATAGAACTTGTTTGTTTTTTTTTTTTCTTTCTGAAAAATCATAGATTGCAAGATTTTTGCCAACTTACCAAAGGTAACCTAATCATAAATCTCATAGTTAAGGAATTTCTGTTTCACATACCAGGTTCATCTTAGGACCAACTGCAGTATATTGGTTGATTTGTCACTCCTGCAGGTGACTAGAATCTGAACAACAGAATTCCAGGCATCCTGTAATTTAGGTATTTGTTCTCTGCGTTCTTATCACCTAATTTTGATGTTTAGTGACCTCCTTTGTTGGCTAATTGGACCTGTGTTTTAGAAGATGGAGCTAAACTCATGTCACTAAAAGCACTTAAATATAATGTCAGCACCTCACACTTTTCCAGTGATAAATCCTTTAATATCTCTGTTTATAACTTCTTATTTCCAAGTTGAGAATCAAGAAAATATAATAGTTTCCTAAAATTAAAAAAAAGATCACAATTGGACAAAATATATAATGTTAACTACATTGATACTTATACATGTGAACAGTGACTAGAAAGTTAAAGACAACAATGACAAAGAGATCAAGATGGTGAGATATTAATGAAAAACCATTTAATTTTCTTGTTATATTCTTTTCATGGAGATGATAACCAGTAAAGTATGACTTACTAGTGAGATCTCTTTCATTTTCAGAAATTATAATTTGATTTGATATTTGTTAACAGAATGAGTGAACGGAGCAAGCAGCTGTTTTTAGAACTATTGATTGTTTATCCATAAGAACACTAGAGGTCACTGTAGCTAGTCTTTGTGTCACTATTTCAATGATTTTGTTAAATTACTAGCAATTTTCTGTTTATTTAAATAACTGAATGTTTTAAAGGGAATCCCATCTTCCTGATGTGATAGATTATATATCTTTATATATTGATGTTCTTAGATAACTCTACCTATATTTTTTATTCTATTTTAAAAAGCAAATAGGGTAAAACCTTGGATTGCGAGTAACTTGTTCTGCAAGTGTTCCACAAGACGAGCAAACATTTCTAATAAATTTTAACTTGATAAACGAGCGATGTCTTGCGATACGAGCAGTATGTGATGCCAAATGTCACATGATCAAAACTGAGCCAATGGTTCTTGAAATTCTCTTTGATAGATTAGTGCTCTGGATTACAAGCATGTTTCCGGAACGAATTATGCTGGCAAGCCAAGGTTTTACTGTAATTTTAAAAAGGGATATATACAAGACAGTTGAGAAATGCATGTCTGTCAAAATTGGATGTCCTACAGTCAAGTCCCAATTTCAATTTCTCAAATTATTAGCCCATGACAAAATAAACTTCAGGTGACAGAGGTGCATGCCACTTATACTCCTAACTGATTAATTAAGGCCTGATAGAATTGCAAGCAGGCAAGAGAAGCTGTTTTGAGAAGGTAGAGGGCAGAGATACTGCTCTCTAGTGCCTCCACATTATCGGCTTAATCAGGATGGAAAATTTGTGATCTAAGAGCTATCTTGGAAATAGGTCTGCAGCCTCATCAGTGGCTTTAGGAGAGTCCAGTCTCATTGAAGTCAAAAGCTGGATTTGCTGCTTCAACCTGTGAAGGCAGTGGGAGCAGAGGACCTGGGTCTAATTGGTATTTATTGTTGCCATTGTTTTGCATTCCAGACCTTTGATAAACCTTTCCCAGCACAGGGAACCCATGGTTAACTCCACAGCAGTGAGGAAGCTATGGGAGCAGAACTGCAATTAACCTTCATGGGCAAAACAAAACATAAAAAACCATGAGGAAGGCTTGCTTTTTGCAGATGCAATTTTTAATGACAGCTGGCAGGTGAAAACAATATACCTTAAAATGAGAACATATTTGTGTTCATACACAATAACCAGAGAAGAGACATTTATCTTAAAGAGGGACAATTATTCATATTGAAGTGAAGGGAAAAAAAAGGAAGAATGTAAAAGACAAAATCATTTTAATTAAATAGTAGATTGTTTCTAATACTGAGATTCGAGAATAAGTGTTGTCAGGTGGCTTTTTATTTCAGTGGCAATGCTCAAAAAGTACAAACAACCTAACCCCTTTCTCGAAACTTTTTCCGTGTTGTTATGTGTAAGAGGTGGTGTTTATAATGGGAAGTATTCTGTCTTAAGAAGCTGCAAATTCCAGGTAATTATCAGTGGGCAAGACACTTACTGGCTCTAAGTCTCAATTTCAATATATGGAAAATTCAAAGAGGCACCTTAACAGCCTGTTAGCTGAAGGGTCTTCCACATTATATTTTGAGACCCTTCGGGGCTCCAAGCTCTATGAGTCTATAATGCTTTGTAGTAGAACATCTCCAGTAATACATCCCTTAACAGACTGCTTCACGTGTTAGTAATAACAGGAGGCTGAGGAAAGTTCATTAGATGAAGATTAAGGGAAATAAAAGCCAAGAGAGAGAAAAGCCAAACCCTGAACCCAGAAAAGAACAGTATTTTGAGGTAGAGGAAAGTGACCTGGTAGAGGTGGCTGTGTTAGGGAGGAGAGGCCAGGTAGCAGTAAAAAATAGAAGAAAGGAAACCAGAAAGGGGACAAAGGTAAGGAGGGGTTGCATGCATGAATTAGTTAAGGAGACACATTTAAGAGGTGGGATGAGGTATCAGAATTGATGCGTCAGGCTTGTTGGTCAGAGGGGTTAGCCTAACCTCCCTCCTGGTTCTTATCTGAACAGTCACCCATCACCCATGGTTGTGAATTGTCTGTGCACAGTGCTTGTGGGCTCACTGGTGCTGGTGAATAATAGAGGCTTATAAATTTGAAAGGCATATGTATCTTCCCATCTTTATTCCAAAGCATTTTCCCTTCTCTGAAGCTGTGCTTTGAATTTAGAGGCTGCTATGAAGGTTGAACCCTCAAGAGAGTCAAGGCAATGTTGTATGTGGGATATGGCTGGAACCTGGGCCAAGGCCCAGAAATTCTGATCCTGTGAATCTTTGAGTGTCTGCTCGGAACCTCTGGGAGTTGCTGATATTGTGGGCTCTCAGCTGGAATATATTCAGTACATTAAAATTTTTTTATTATGTCAGTTTTCACTCCAAATTGCTTGTCAGCTTGGGAATATTCTGGTATTAGCTTGTCCCCTGGTGTTACGGTTTTTCTTGTACTTCTCTAAATGCGAAACTATTAATGAAATGCTATGTGGAATAAAGCTCTGCTCCTGTCTTTTCCCTGGCCATCTCTTTTCCCTAAAGTTTAAGCTGTGTTATTTAAATTTCAGAAGTTCTTGGAAATTTTATCTCGGTACTTTTGTTACTTTAAATTGATTTTCTATACAAGGGAAGTCCTCCTGGATTTGACCTCTATCCGTTTTTCATCTCATCTTTACATACACGCCAGCTGTTACCAGGTGGTGAAGAAGATTGGACAGTGGGCCTTTGCTG
>NC_064811.1:91696518-91721518 GCF_023721935.1 Panthera uncia | reverse complement strand
TTAGTGTCTTTGATACCTTTGGATATATTCTCAGAAATGAAATTGCTGGGTCATATAGCAGTTCTATTTTTTAAATCAATTTGAGGATCCTCCATACGGTCTTCCATAGTAATACCAATTTCCATAGGCTATACCAGTTTACAATCCCACCAACAGTGCACAAGAGTTTCCTTTTCTCCACAGCCTCACCAGCACTTGTTATCTCTTGGCTATTTGATGATGACCATTCTAATAGGCATGAGGTGATATCTTACTGTGCTTTTAATTTGTATTTCTCTAATGACTAGTGAGATTGAGCATCTTTTCATACCTGTTGGCCTTTCATGTATTCTATTTGAAGACATGTTTATTCAGGTCCTTTGCCCATATTTTCAATATTTTTTTTTCTTTTGTGTTGGTTTGTTGTTTTTTTTGACATTGAGTTGGTATGAGTTCATTACATTTTTTGGATATTAACTCTTATGAGATGTATGGTTTGCAAATAATTTTTCCCAATTTGTAGATTGTCTTTTCACTTTGTTGATACTATCTTTTGCTGTGTAGAGTATTTTTAGTTGGATGCAGCCCCACTTGTGTATTTGTTATTTTGTTTCTTGTGCTTTTGGTATTGTATACAAAAAATTATTACCAAGACCAAAGCCAGAGAGCTTTGTTCCTATGTTTTCTTCTAGGGGTTTCTTCTAGGAGTTTAATGGTTTCAGGTCTTATATTTAAGTCTTTTATCCATTTCAAGTTAATTTTTATGAGTGGAATGATGTATGGGTCCAGCTTCATTCTTTTACATGTGAATATCCAATTAAATGCCATTGGAATCTTGATAGAGATTGCATTGATCTACAGACAGCATTTGGTAGTATTCACACCTTTTTTTTTTTTTTAACTATTTAAAATTTCCAATTTTTTTTTCTTTTTTTTTAATTTATTTTTTAATATATGAAATTTACTGTCAAATTGGTTTCCATACAACACCCAGTGCTCATCCCAAAAGGTGCCCTCCTCAATACCCATCACCCACCTTCCCCTCCCTCCCACCCCCCATCAACCCTCAGTTTGTTCTCAGTTTTTAACAGTCTCTTATGCTTTGGCTCTCTCCCACTCTAACCTCTTTTTTTTTTTTTTTCCTTCCCCTCCCCCATGAGTTTCTGTTACGTTTCTCAGGATCCACATAAGAGTGAAACCATATGGTATCTGTCTTTCTCTGTATGGCTTATTTCACTTAGCATCATACTCTCCAGTTCCATCCACGTTGCTACAAAAGGCCATATTTCTTTTTTTCTCATTGCCACGTAGTATTCCATTGTGTATATAAACCACAATTTCTTTATCCATTCATCAGTTGATGGACATTTAGGCTCTTTCCATAATTTGGCTATTGTTGAGAGTGCTGCTATAAACATTGGTGTACAAGTGCCCCTATGCATCAGTACTCCTGTATCCCTTGGATAAATTCCTAGCAGTGCTATTGCTGGGTCATAGGGTAGGTCTATTTTTAATTTTCTGAGGAACCTCCACACTGCTTTCCAGAGCGGCTGCACCAATTTGCATTCCCACCAACAGTGCAAGAGGGTTCCCGTCTCTCCACATCCTCTCCAGCATCTATAGTCTCCTGCTTTGTTCATTTTGGCCACTCTGACTGGCGTGAGGTGATATCTGAGTGTGGTTTTGATTTGTATTTCCCTGATAAGGAGCGACGTTGAGCATCTTTTCATGTGCCTGTTGGCCATCCGGATGTCTTCTTTAGAGAAGTGTCTATTCATGTTTTCTGCCCATTTCTTCACTGGGTTATTTGTTTTTCGGGTGTGGAGTTTGATGAGCTCTTTATAGATTTTGGATACTAGCCCTTTGTCCGATATGTCATTTGCAAATATCTTTTCCCATTCCGTTGGTTGCCTTTTAGTTTTGTTGGTTGTTTCCTTTGCTGTGCAGAAGCTTTTTATCTTCATAAGGTCCCAGTAATTCACTTTTGCTTTTAATTCCCTTGCCTTTGGGGATGTGCCGAGTAAGAGATTGCTACGGCTGAGGTCAGAGAGGTCTTTTCCTGCTTTCTCCTCTAAGGTTTTGATGGTTTCCTGTCTCACATTCAGGTCCTTTATCCATTTTGAGTTTATTTTTGTGAATGGTGTGAGAAAGTGGTCTAGTTTCAACCTTCTGCATGTTGCTGTCCAGTTCTCCCAGCACCATTTGTTAAAGAGACTGTCTTTTTTCCATTGGGTGTTCTTTCCTGCTTTGTCAAAGATTAGTTGGCCATACGTTTGTGGGTCTAGTTCTGGGGTTTCTATTCTATTCCATTGGTCTATGTGTCTGTTTTTATGCCAATACCATGCTGTCTTGATGATTACAGCTTTGTAGTAGAGGCTAAAGTCTGGGTAGTATTCACATCTTAACAACATTAATTCCTTCAATTCATGAACAGGGGACACCTTTCCCTTTATTAGTATCTTCTTCAGTTTCTTTTTCAGCATAGAAATCTTTTAACTCCTTACTTAAATTTATTTCTAAATATTTGTCCTTTTTGATGCTATTGTAAATGGGATTAATTAATTAATTTTTTTTCAGAAATTTCAGTGTTAGTGTATAGAAATGCCACTGATTTTTGTATGTTTTATATCTTGCAAATTTACTGAATTCATTGATTAGATCTAAAAGTTTTTGAGTATAGTCTTTAGGACTATATATATATATGTGTATATATATATATATATATATATATATATATATAATCATATCATCTTCAAATGCAGGCAGTTTTACTTCTTCCTTTCCAATTCTGATACCTCTTATTTCTTTTTATTGCCTGACTACTCCAGCCAGGACTTCTAGTAATAGGTGGAACAAGAGTGGTGAGTGTGAGAACCCTTGTCCTGTCTTGATCATAAAAGAAAAACTTTCTTTCTTTCACCACTGAATATGATGTTAGCTGTCAGCTTGTCATATACGACCTTTATTATGTTGAGGTATGTTCCTTCTATGCCTAATTTTTTAGGAGTTTTTATCATGAATAGATGTTGAATTTCACTGAATGCTTTTTCTGAGTCTACTGAGATAATCATATGATTATTTTCTTTCATTTTGTTAATATGATAGATAGATCTGTGTATGTTGAACTATCCTTGAAAACCAGGGATAAATCCCTCTTGGTCATAGTGAATGAACCTTTTAATCTGTTGCTAAATTTGATTTACTAATATTTCATTAAGAAAAATTTCAACTTTGTTCATCAGGAATAATGGCCTGCAATTTTCTTTTTAGTAGTGTTTTCTGGTTTTGGTGTCAGGGTAATGTTGAGAGTAATGTTGAGTAAGAGTTTGAGAAGGATGGATATTAATTATTCTTTAAATGGTAAAATTCCCCAGGGAAGCCATCTGGTCTTGGTTTCTCTTCATTGGAAGATGTTAGATTATTGATTCAATCTCTTTATTAGTAATTGGCCTTTTCAGATTTTCTATTTCTTCTTGAATTAGTCATAGTAAATTGTATGTTTCTAAAAAGTTTTTCCATTGCTTCTAGGTTGTTCAGATTGTTGGCATATTTTGATCTTTTGAATTTCTGTGGTATCATTTGAATGTATCTTTTTTTTATTTATAATTTTGTTGATTTGGGCCCTTTTGTTCATTTGTTTGTTTTTCTTTTGTTTTGCTTGGTTAGTCTAGCTAAGAGTTTATCAATTTTATCTTCTGAAAGAACAAATTCTTAATTTGGTCAATCATTTCTACTGTTTTTCTCTTCTCTATTTCATTTATTTCTGCTTTAATCTTTATTATTTCTTCCTTCTGTTAACTTTTGGCTTACTTTGTTCTTTTCCTAGTTTCTTAAGGCATCATTAGGTTGTTTGCTTGGGATCTTTCTTGCTTCTTAGTGTAGAAGTTTATTATCATAAACTTCCTCCTTAGAACTGCTTTTGCTGCATCCCATAAATTCTGGTAAATTGTGTTTCCATATTTTTTTTGTTTAAAGAAACTTTAAATTTTGTTTTAATTTCTTCTTTGATTCATTGGTTGTTTAGGAGACTGTTGTTTAATTTCCATGAGTTTATGAATTTTCCAGTTTTCCTCCTCTTACTCTTAGTTTCATGCCATTGTGGTCAGAGGAGATACTTGGTATGATTTCAGTCTTCTTCAATTTTCTAAGATTAGTTTTGTGACCTAACATATGATCTGTCCTAGGAAATGTTCCATGTATGCTTGACAAAAATGTGTATTGTGCTGTTGTTGCATACAATGTTCTATGTTCTATATTTGTCTGTTAGGTCCATTTGATATAAGATGTTCAAATCAGTTGTTTCCTTATTTATTATCTCTTGATAATCTATCCATTGTTGAGAGCAGGGTATTACAGTCCCCAAATATTTTTATGTCATTGTTTATGTCTCCTTTTAGCTCTGTCAGTTTTCACTTCATATTTTTAGGTGCTTTGATGTTGGGCACATAAATATTTACAATTATTATATCTTCTTAATGTACTGACCCTTTTATCATTTTATAATAACCCTCTTTGTCTTTTTTATACCATTTTTAAAGTCTATTTTGTCTGATATACATACAGTTACTCCTGCTTTTTGTTGGTTACCATTTGCTTGAAATGTTTTTTGTTTTGTTTTGTTTTGTTTTTCCTATTCCTTCACTCTCAGTGTATGTGTCTTTAAGGCTAAAGTAAGTCTCTTATAGGTTGCATATTATTGGATCTTTTTTTTTTTTAATTCAGCCATTCTGTGTCTTTTGATTGGATGGTTCAATCTGTTTCCATTTAGAGTAATTATTGATAGGTAAGATTTACTTTTGCCCTTTTTTTCATTGTTTTATGCTTGTTTTGTAGATCCATTTGTTCCTTGCTTCTTACACTTCTGTCTTTTTTGTGGGTTTTGATGTTTTTGGTGTCAGTGTGCTTTGACTTCTTTATCATGGTCTTTTTTCAAATACCACAAGATTTTTCTTGTAGTTATCATGAGGCTTACATAAAATATCTTAGTCCAGAAGTGAGCATTGCTGGGGTGTGGTTGTGGAGAGAAGGTGACTGTGAGGAGAGCATTTCTCCATTGAGCACTTGGATTTATCTCCCTCATTTCCAACATGGAAGACACTTAGATCAATTCCCTGGACCCTGAAAAGCCATTACAATGCCCCTGTGATAAAAACCACAGATGAAGGTCTGCAGGTTTCCTTATCATCTTATCAAGTGTAAAAAGAATCTTTCTGATGTCACAAACAAGTGGCTACTTGTCTCTTTAATGCTCACCACCAGGTTCTTTGGCCCCAAATCAGTCATTATATCTCAAGCTGTAATGATAAAAGTTGTATTGTGCAGGTTGTTGTCAACCAAATCAGAAGTCTTGGACAGGAGACTCTGGCTGAGAGCATATGGCAGTTCCATACTTGCAATGAAGAGTGGGATAAAGATCTGTGGGAACAGACCAGCACCCATTTGTCTGGGGCACAACCAACTACTATGGCAACAACAGCCCTGCAAGCAACATAGTTATGGAACAAAAGAGTAAACTGGCTTCAGGTATGTGCATTCCCAAGTCTCTGCTATATGTTCTGCCATGGAAAAATAATGGAAGTGCACAGTAACAGAATGTCTATCTCATCAAATGCTGCGCCCTAGAAGACTCTTGCTTCTTTCCACTACCAGTGGGTTATTCATCTCTTTTCTCCTAAGCTAATTATAGAAAGATAAACTGTGACTTTCAAACTGAAAAGAAAATCTTAAATTTTTTAAGGAAAAAAGTGTTAAGAGGGGAGGAGATAAGATGGCGGAAAAGTAGGGGAACTGGGATGTCCCTTGTCCTTCAAACACAGCTGTATTGAGGTCAGAACACCCGAAATACCCAGGAATACAGTGTATGGAGTGACAGAAAAATCTCCACAGGTGGAAAGAGGTTGGTGGGACAGAGGTGCATATCTGCAAATTGGGAGAGATAAAATGGGTGGTGTCGGCATGGAAGGGGGGAAACTCCTTCTGTGGAGAGACAACAGGAAGACAAAGAGAGGCTGTGGAAGTGTGATATTTTATGTGGAGAAGAAAAAGACCTCTCTGGACCATGGACTGAGGAAGAAAAAATATGAAGAGTGCCAGTTTATACTTTGCAAACAGCCTTGGAAACTAAACATCAGAGTTTTCAGGGGTGCGTGACTCTCTCCAGACCACAGCCACTGCTGTGTGATCATGTCCAGTTGGGAAGAAAGCCAGCCCTGGGACACAGTAGCCATTTCAGGGGCGCACTGGGAAACAGTAGTCCCTTCTCTCGAGTCTGTGGGAAGAGGGTTTATTGCCCATCCAAGGACAAAAGACCCTGCAGTCTCCAGCCAGAGGCCCTTTATCAGCAGGGTGGGGTGGTGCTACCCCAGATCCAGGTTCATATTGTGTGAGATCCTTTAAGACATCAGGTTTTGAATCCCAGCTGAGAGCTTAGGAGGCACCGGAGACGAGCACAACAGGCTGATTGCCTGCACTACTCTGTGAGGGCTTCCTGAACAGTGTGGTTTGAGACATTCAGTCTGGGGAGGAAAGATTGGGGTGTCGCCATTTTTCTCCCCATCAACAACAGGGTGGGGCTTCAGGGAACAGGACGGTAACCCCAAGGGGAGGCATGACACATTTACACCAAACCCCGTCCCTCTGTGCGTGGTAACTGCTTATCTACTGAAGTAAAACTGACACTGACCAAATCAGGGACCAGATGGCCTCTCCTCCACACCAGCATAGCCACCAATCCCAGGTACCAACAGGCAACTGTCCTGCAGTTTTGTATGATAGTCTGTTTTAAAAAAAAAAAAAAAAAAAACTTCTAAAAACTATTATTGTTTTTTCTTTTTTCTTTTCTTTCCTTCTCTTTTCCTTTCTTTTTCTTTCTACTCTCCTCTTTTTTTGTTTGTTTGTTTGCTTTTTAATTTCCTTTAGAATCAAGCTCATAGTTTCTGATTTGATTTGGGGTCAAATACCTTTCTGATACACACACACACACACACACACACATATATACATACATACACACACACACACACACACACACACACACACACACATACATTTTTTTCCCTTTCTTTCTCTATTCTGGTTGTTTAATCAGGCATTTTTATTCTATTCTTTTTACATCTTTTCCTGTATCTCTCTCTTCTTTATTTTCCTCTCTCTCTTCCTGGATTAAGCCTTATATTTTCTTTGATTTTCTGCCTGGTCTTTTTTCCCCCTCCCTTTCATTTCTCTTTCTGTACCTGTATAAGGTGCCTCCCACCCTTTCCCCCTTTTTCCAGGGTTACTTCAAGGAAAAATCAAAGCACACATGGTGGAAATACCAAACAATCCACCGCAATGACAATGGGATAGAGCAGCCCATAGAGTTGGGAAGGTGCAACACCAGAGTGAATGCAAAACATTCCAAAAACACTTCCTGAAGTGCCAGGCCCTGGACATTGTATGACCCCTTTTAAATATAGTAGTACTTGTAGGTGGGCAAATTCCTAGACACCCACACACTACCAAAACTTGAAAGGGAAGAAATAGAAAATTTGAACAGACCCATGACAAGTGAACAAATTGAATCAGTTATCAAAAATATCCCAAGAAATAAGAGTCCTCAGCTAGAAGTCTTCCTAGGGGAATTCTACCAGACATTTAAAGCAGAGTTGATACCTATTCTTCTTAAGCTGCTCCAAAAAATAGAAATTGAAGGAAAGTGTCCAGACTCATTCTATGAAGCCAGTATTACCTTCCCAAACCAAAGATCCCACTGAAAAGGAGAAATATAGGCAAATATCCCTGATGAACATGGAGGCAAAAATTCTCAACAAGATACTTATCAAATTGAATTCAACAGTACATTAAAAGAATTATTCACCATGATCAAGTGGGATTCATTCCTGGGATACAGGACAGGTTCAATATTTGCAAATCAATCAACATGATACATCACATTAATAGAAGAAAGGATAAGAACCATATGATCCTCTCAATAGATTCAGAAAAGGCACTTGACAAATTACAGCATCCTTTCTTAATAAAAACCCTCAAGAAAGTTAGGATATAAGGAACATACCTTAACATCATAAAAGCCATCTATGAAAGGCCCACAGCTAACATCTTCCTCAATGGGGAAAAACTGAGAGCTTTCCCCCTGAGATCAGGAACACAATAGGGATGTCTACTCTCACCACTGTTGTTTAACATAGTGTTGAGAGTCCTAGCTTCACAATCAGACAACAAAATGAAGTAAAAGGCATCCACATTGGCAAAGAAGTCAAACTTTCACTTTTCACAGATGACATGATACTCTACATGAAAAACCCAAAAGACTTCACCAAAATGCTACTATAACTGATACAACAAAGTCTCAGGATATAAAATCAATGCATGGAAATCGGTTGCATTTCTATACAACAATAATGAAGCAACAGAAAGAGATATCTAGGAATCAATCCCATTTACATTTGCACCAAGAACCATTAAATACCTAACCAAAGGAATAAACCTAACCAAAGAAGTAAAAGATCTGTATGCTGAAAACTATAGAAAGCTTATGAAAGAAATTGAAGAAGACAGAGAAATGGAAAAACATTCTATGCTCATGGACTAGAAGAACAAATATTGTTAAAATGTCAATAGTACCCAAAGCAATATACACATTCAATGCAATCCCAATAAAAATAATATCAGCATTCTTCACAGAGCTAGAACAAATGATCCTAAAATTTGTATGGAACTGCAAAAGACCTGGATAGCCAATGTAATGTTGAAGAAGAAAACCAGTGCTGGAGACATCACAATCCTGGACTTTAGCCTGTATTACAAAGCCGTAATCATCAAGGCAATATGGTATTGGCACAAAAACAGACACAAAGACAATGGAATAGAATAGAGAGCCCAGAAATGGACTCACAAATATATAGCAAGCTAATATTTGACAAAGCAGGAGAGAGTATCCAATGGAAAAAAGACAGTTTCTTTAGCGAATGTTGCTGAGAGAACTGAACAGCAACATGCAGAAGAATGAAACTGGACCACTTTCTTACACCATCCACAAAAATAAATTCAATATGGATGAAAGACCTAAATGTGAGTCAGGCAACCATTAAAATCCTACAGGAAAAAACAGGCAGCAATCTCTTTAACCTTGCCCACAACAACTCTTACTTGACATGTTTCTGAAAGCAAGGGAAATAAAAGCAAAAATGAACTATTGGGACCTCATCAAGATAAACAGCTTCCACATAGCAAAGGAAACAATCAACAAAACTGAAAGGCAACTGATGGAATAGGAGAAGATATTTGCAAATGACATATTGGATAAAGGGTTACTATCAAAAATCTATAAAAAACTTCCAAACTCAACACCCGAAAAACAAATAATCCAGTAAAGAAATTCCAAAGAAGACATCCAGATGGCCAACAGACATGAAAAGATGCTCAACATCACTCATCATTAGGGAAATACAAATGAAAACCATATTGAGATACCACCTTAGCAACAGATGATGGTGAGGATGTGGAGAAAGGGGAACCTTCTGGCACTGTTGGTAGGAATGCAAACTGGTGCAGCCACTCTGGAAAACAGTGTGCAGGTTCCTAAAAAAATTAAAAATAGAATTACACTATGACACACTAATAGAACTACTAGGAATTTATTCAAAGGATACAGGAGTGCTGATTCATAGGAGCACATATACCCCAATGTTTATAGCAGTGCTATCAACAATAACCAAATTATGGAAAGAGCCCAAATGTCCACCAACTGATGAATGGATAAAGAAGATGTGGTGTATATATACTCAGCGACAAGAAAGAATGAGATCTTGCCATTTACAATAATGTGGATGGTACTGGAGTGTATTATCCTAAATGAAATAAGTCAGTCAGAGAAAGACTGGTATCATATGTTTTCACTCATATGTGGAACTTGAGAAACTTAATAGAAAACCATGGGGGAAGGGAAGGAAAAATAAGTTACAAACAGAGAAGGAGGCAAATTATGAGTCTCTTAAATACAGAGAACAAACTGAGGGTTGATGGGGTGGGAGGTTGAGGAGGAGGGCCCTTGTTGGGATGAACACTGGGTATTGTATGTAAGTGATGAATCATGGGAATCTACTCCTGAAGCCAGGACTACACTGTATGTTAGCTAATTTGACAATTAATTATAAAAAAAAAGAGAAAGAAAAAATGTTAAGAAAGTGTTAAGTCTTAGGTGTTAAGAAAATGACACTCTATTCTAAATGAATAACAACTCAACTTGCAATAAAGTTATTATACTTTACACTTTTACTTCTCCCTCTCACAATTTAGGTTATTGCTGTTATGATTCACATTTTTAAAAATTTATTGTGACCCTAGTAACCAATTATTGTATTTATGGTTATTTTTGTGGTGCTCATTTAATTTTTTTTTAATATTTATTTTATTTTTGAGACAGAGAGCATGAACATGGGAGGGGCAGAGAGAGAGGGAGACAAATCCAAAGAAGTCTCCAGTCTGTCAGTGCAAAGCCCAATGTTGGGTTTGAACTCATGAACCATGAGATGATGACCTGAGCAGAAGTCAGACACTCAATTGATTGAGCCATCTAGGCACTCCTCTGTGTTCATTTTTTTTTTTAACTTTTAAACTAGAGTTGTATGTGAGTTTTGCACCTCTGTTACCATATTGCAGAATCTAACTATGATATATGTTTACAATTACCAGTGAGATTTTTACTACCTTTTTGTGCTTTCATGAAGTTAGTTAATGTTATTTTACTTCCACTTATAGAACTCCTTTTAGCATACCTTGTAAGGTAGATCTAGTGGTAATGAACGTCCTTAGCTTTTGTTTGTTTGGGGAGGTCTTTATCCCTCCTTTGTTTCTGAAGGACTACTTTGCTGGGTATAGAATTCTTGGTTGACAGCTATTTTCTTTCAAATTTTAAATATATAATTTCTTTCTCTTTTGGCCTGAAAAGTTTCTGTTGAGAAATCCACCTATAGTCTTGTGGGGTTCCCTTGTATGTAAATTCTCTTTTATTTTACTGCTCTTAAAATGTTTTGTCTTTGACTTTGCATGATTTAATTATAATGTGTCTTGGTGTGGCCCTTTTTAGGTTCAAGCTATTTGGTATCCTTTGGGCTTCATGGAGCTGGATGCTCATCTCTCTTCAAGTCTGAGAAGTTTCAGCTATTATTTGATTTCAATATACTTTCTATATCTTTCCCTTTTTCTTTTTCTCTAGAATTCCCATAATGCAAATGTTGTTTCTTTTCATTGTGTCTTATAATTCCCATACACATTCTTCACATGTTTTCATGCTTTTTTTCCCCCCTCATCTAACTAATTCCTTATATCCTATCTTCCGGGTTGCTGATTCTTCCTTCTGCATGGTTGGCCTGCTTTTGAAATTATTGAATTCTTCAGTTCAGTTATTGTATTTTTCAACTCTAAGATTTCTGCGTTTTGTTTTGTTTTTGATGATTGCTACTTTCTTGTCAAACTTCTTATTTTTTATGCATTGTTTTTTTTTAAATACTGTTTAGTTTTCTGTGCTTTGTTGTAGTTTGCTAAGCTTTCCTAAGATAATTATTCTGAATTCTTTGTCTGACTGTTTATTAGATGTCTATTTTTTTTAGGGTCAGTTATTGGAGCTTGGTTAATTTCCTTTGGTGGTTTCATATTTACCTAATTTTTCCTTGATTCCTTACATTGCTCTCTGCACATTTGAGTAATAGAGCTTTTTTCCCCTAGACTTTATAGGTTACTTTGGCAGAGACAGTTCTTCATCAATTTTCTCAGTTTAGGTTTTTCAGTGTGTCTGCTGGTAATAGGGCCTCTTATTATGGCCTCTATGAACAGTGAGGCAACTGTTCATGCTCTGAGGACAGGGATGGAATGTGTGTTACTGGCTGCTGGATAGGATTGCTAACTTTGCTCCCTACCAAGTGAGGCTATAGGATCAGCTCCATAGTTGTCTGAATTCTTTGGTCAAGCGTACTAGATGCTTAGGTCCAGGCACCATACTCAGTAATAGATGGGGATATGAATTATCTTCTCTGCCTGGGGAGAGCACTAGTACAGGGTCTAGGGCCTGTACAATTCATTGGGGGCCCAAATCAGGCCTGAGTGTGCACTGAATTCTCTGGTCACATGAAGCCACTAGTTTTGCTCTACAGACTGGAGAAGGCATGTGCGGTGTTCTTTGTTCAAGTGCCACTGTACCTAGGGCTGCATAATTGGCTACATCTCTTCCCATGTGCTCTGGTTGGGTTGCTTCGTGGGACAGGCTGAAGGCTGTACTTAGCAATGAGTGGTGCTACAAAGTAGATTCCCCCCACCCCCCGCCCCCGGGGTACAGCAGAAGCATCTCTAAAAATTTGGAAAAGCTCTTTGTTTGTTGTCTTAACTAAAGCCAACCCACATCCCAAGTTCCCTGGGTTCCCTTGAAGTTCCCAAGTTCCCTTGAAGAAGGTCACTGGCTTTGCTCTGCAAACTGTTGGCTCTGTCTATCCTTTTGGCTTCAGTGCTGCTGAGCTGAATAGCTTTGAGGTATTGTCACTAGCCCTTCTGTTTAGATGGGGCTAGAAGGCACCCTCCAAGGAGGTGGAACAATGTCTCAGCTCCCTCTTCTGGGAGCGTGAGGGCCACTCCAGGCTACTGGTGTGACAATATCTCAGCTCTGTGTGGGAGCTGCAGGGCTGGTCCAGGCTACAAGCTCTCTATTTGGGAGGAACCAGGAGCTACCCTCAGCCTTGGCTATGAATTAATCCCTCTGCCTTTGCATAGTCTGGGAAGCTTCCATACCCAGTATTGGCTTTGCTCTGAGGGTAATCAGCTCTGCTTATCTGCCTCTCAGCTTGAGTATCACTGGGCTGCATAGCTATTAGGAGTTGTCACTAGCCCTCTTTGTCTGATGGGGGCACTTTCCACAGCATGTGAGGCTGTGACTCAGCACCTTGCCTGGGTGTGGGCCAAATGGACTCTAGGGCTGTCAAAACCCACTTGAGGATCTGTTACGTAGATCCATACCCCAATGAGTTCCCTGGTCAGAGTATCCCCAGCTTGATTTTGCAGATGAACAAAGCTGCTGATTGGGATTACCACAAGGGCATTGCAGATATGAACTTGGTCTGCCAAGATCCATTGCTTGTTTTTGCAAGCCCCTCCTCCCTTCTCTGTCACAGTCAGATTCCCAGTGGCGGGGTCCTACAGATTTCCCTACAGTCCCCATAGTGCAAGATCAGAGTGGAGCCTCCCACAAAGTGACCCATGATGCTGATTATCTTGTCTGGAGGACAGGAGCTACCCTCATTAGCTGGAGGAACTGAAGGATCAGGGGAGACCTCTCCATGTGGTGCTGTGCTGTCCTGGGGATGGGGCTATGTGGTCAACATGTAGCTGCTTCTCTTACCCTTCTAATGCAGTCTGTCTTGGTCTCTGGTGTGGGGGTGGTACCTCAGACCCATCCCCATCTTCTAGGATTCTCAGTGTCTTGCTCTTCAGTAGATGTTAGTTGTTTTTGTGAGGGGGAATCAAGTCAGGAATGACTTATGTTACCATCTTGATGATGTCACTCTAAGTTTTCTGTTTATTTTTGTACCATTTAATTTAAACTGTTATATATGTTAATTTACATAATTTATGTTTTCTTAATTTTAGAATGATATGTCAAAATAGTCTAAAACAAATCCATATTTTAATCTTGTATCAACTTATGTAGAGAATTTGCACTGCTATTCTCTGAAGGCTATGGTGATTAACAGTTTAACTAGTTCTCCTTTTCTAAAACTTAGACTTTTAGATTTATTAAATTTCTCACAGTGAAGAAATAATGTAGGTGTCTTATTCCAGTGTCTAATTAATACTATCTTAGCAAACTTCAAATGTATAACTAGATTTGATTCTAATGGGTCTCTTCTTCCAGTTTCGGTGTTGAGTACTATCTTATGATTTAAAGGTAAATGGAAAACACATATAAATATCAGAAAAAGAATGAGGGGGAAATGTGGTTTCTATTTCATAAGTAGCTCAAATATTTAATTGAGCAGGTGTTTATTGGATAATAGGGAGAAGGAGGTGATTGTAGAGAAGTTAAGTAGGACAATAATATCTGCTTTAATTGCAGGTACTGAAGAAATATTTATAGAAAGCCAGAGAATAGCAGCAAGTAAAAGACTATTCTTTTATTCCCTTAATTTGTTTATTTGACCAGTATTTTATGTTATTCAACAAAAAGCCTTAGTTTAACAAGCGATATATTAGCAATAAGTAGAAGGAAAGGGATACTGTATTAGAGGAATAAACATTATTATAGTTAAGAGGAATATTTTTAAATGATAGTGGATTTTGCTCCAAAATTTGCTGTCTTAATGTCATAGCCTATGCAATCGAGTAGCTAATAAACAAACTATGTATAATAAATAAATTTTAAATTATAAATAACAAGAAGAGATTCAAAATGACCTAGATAAAATTTTCCCATGGGCATATTACTTGTCCTCATTTCATTGTTCTAGGTACAAACTCATCTTGAATAATTTAGTCTGGCTTCCAGAAGTTATTTGGAGCCAACAGTCTAGGCTGTGTCTAGATTACTGACTTTTTAAATTAGAAGAGCATGTTTTTATATTGTTTGTAAATTTACTTCTAATTTACTTAAGAGTTAAGACAATTCTCACTTAGGTTTCTCAAAAAATTAAAAATAGAATTACCATATGATCCAATAATTCTACTACTGTGTTTTTACCCAAAGAAAACAAAAACACTAATTCAAAAAGATATATGCACCCTGTGTTTATTGCATCATTATTTTCAATAGCCAAGATGTGAAAGCAACCTAAATGTCTTTCAATAGACAAATGGATAAGGAAGATGTGGGGTAACACACACACACACACACACACACACACACAATGGATCTTTACACAACCATAAAAAAGGATGAGATCTTGCCATTTGTAACAAGATACCTAGAGGATATTATACTAAGTGAAATAAGTCAGACTGAGAAAGACAAATACCATACGATTTTACTCATATATGGAATCTAAAAAAAGAATCAAAATCAGAATCAGATCTATGAATACAGAGAAAAAACTGATTATTGCCAGAGGGATGGGAAGTGGGGAGATGGGAAAAATGGGTGAAGGGGAGTGTGAGATACAGCCTTCCAGATATGAAATAAGTAAGTCATGGGTATAAAGGCACAGAATCTGGAATATAGTTAATGATATTATAATAGCAATGTATGGTGACAGAGAGTAACTACACTTGTGAGTATAGCATGATATATAGAGAAGTTGAGTCACTATGTTGTACACCTGAAATTAATTTAACACTGTGTGTCAACTATAATTAAATGAAAAACTTAAAAAATAAAAGAAGATAATCCTTCTTTCCCCTCAACTTTTCATTTTGAAATTTTCAAAACTTCAGAGCAGTATAAACACCAGCACATATCCTTTGCCTGGATTATGCAATTGCTAACATTTTGCCACATTTTAGTTTTCTTTCTTTTTCTCTGTCTCTGTCTCTGTCTCTGTTTCTTTCTCTCTCTCTCTCTCTCTCTCTCTCTCTCTCTCTTTCTCTCCATACACCTACTATTTATAAATTAGTTGTAGACATCATGATATTTTACCTCTGGATACTTCAGCATGCACTTTCTAAGAACAAAGAACTTTCTCATATATAACTATAAAACTGTTATCGCACTTAAGAAATTTTACATCAATTCAGCAATTTTATTTATATCAAGCTTATTTAAAAATTTTTCCAATGATCTCCTAATGAGAATTCCTCCGCAAGTCTCAGTTTAAGTTAGTTCCATGGAAGATGAGGCTGATACCAGACACTGGCCTTTGGAGCCTCCATTTTTCTAATGAATCTACTTCCTGATCCTAGAGGCTTCCAGTTCTGTTGCACAGATCACTTATGCCTCACCTATGCTATATAAATATGTAGATCTTAATCGATAAAGAAAGGCTCCTCTCTACTTCACATTGGCCAGACACTTATCTATGCCCAACCAAAACTGTGAGATTATAAAAATTATGGGGACTACAAACTCTCTTCTGTTTCTGCTTTAAACCTTTCACTCAATAAACCCCATTGTATATACTACTATGTGTCTGTGACCTGTATGGATGGCATCCCCCAGAGACTTAAGCAATATATTTTTTTCCTATGTACAATCCAGTCAGGGTTCACACATTGCATTTAGTTTTTATGTCTATTTAGTCTTACTAGGACAGGGCTCCTCTGTTATTTTTACCCCATGAGAGTGACTTTTGAGTTCAGGGTAATTTTCTCTTAGATGTCACACATTCTAGATTTTTCTGATTGCTTCCTCATGGTATCATTTAATTGGCGCCTCTACCCATTGTTTTTCCTGTAATTTGGATTTGTGGTCAAAAAGGTTGACTATATTAAGTTCAAAACTTCATGGCAGGAATATTTCATAGGTGATCCATTGTTTGTATAACATTGTATCAGGAGGCATATAACAAAGTTGTCTCACTATTAGTGATTGGGTGAGGTGCAGACCACCAGAATTAGTATTGAAAAAAGTGTACTTTTGATCTTTTAAATTAACATTTAATATATTAGATGATATTTTGGCACTATGTAACTCACTTGTTATATAACTACATGTTACCCAATGCTTTTAGCTTTTTTTATTAATCCTTGCCTAAATCATTTATTACATTGAGGGAACATAAAATGATGATTTTCTAAATGTCTAATTTCTTCCAAATTTGTTACTTGGCACTCTTTTATAAGTAAGACTGTTCTTCCTCTCCACTCATTGCCTTTTCTTTTCCTTTCTTCTTTTTTTTTTTTAAAGACATAGACCAAAATTTTTATTGGATCAAATACATGTAACTTTTCCATGGAAACTGGGTGTAATATAGAATTGTTGAAGATAATGTGACTTTTCAAAAAAAAAAAAAGTCTAGATTTCCTGTTTAAAATGACAATCTGAGTTCAAATAATACATTTCCCTCACTTTAAAATTCTTTTTTGTCCTTTACCTTTTCTAATAACTATAGACTTTTTAAAAATTCATTGTATCATAATCAATTATCATTGTTATTTTTATTGATGATCAAATTTCCCTAAATAGCCTATTCAATTTGAACTCATTCAAGTTTGTTCCTTTGCAGATATGATCTATGTGATAGGTAGCCACTAGAATGTCTCCCAATGGTCCCTGCCTAAATATTCATGCCCTTATATAATCCTTCCCCTTCAATATGGGCTGGACCTAGTGATTGACTTCTAACAGACAGGAAGGGCAAAAGTGATGGTATGTCATGTCTAAGATTAGGTTATGAAAAGCCTGTGGCTTCTGTCTTGCTTATCCTCTCTTTCTTGTTTGCTTATGCTAATGGAAGCCAGACACAATGTTGTCAGCTTCCCTATGAGGAAGCCCACATGGCTAGAAATTGAGAATGCCTTCTGATCAACAGCCAGCAAGAAACTTAAGCTTTCAGTATAACAGGCAATGAAGAAGCATTTGTCAACAGCCACATGAATGAGTTTAAAAGTAGCTCTTCTTTCATATGAGCCTAGGGGGACTGCAGCCTGGCTGAAAACTTCATTGCAGCCTTTTGAGAGACCTTAAGCCAGAGGGACCCAGCTAAGCTGTCCTCGTGTTTTGGAATCACAGAACTGTGAGATAATAAATATTTATTGTTTTTACATCCTAAGTGTGGGAGTAACTTATACCAATGGATAACTAACACAACCTCACTAGTCTTTGAGCACTTTTATTTATTTATAGTTCAACATGATTTCTTAGATTAACTTTATATTTTTCCCAGTTTATTGCCTGAATAAAGCATTTCTCCAAATTTCTCTATTTTCTTTCAGTGGAGAATGGTGTTTAGAATACAAGATCTGGTCACAAAATGTGCTCATTATTTAAGAGATGTCATTGTTTCTATATCCATCCAGTGAACAGAGCTAGAGAACAAATATAAAAAATCTTGAGCTCATACTGATATTACCAATTTTCATTTAATATTACATGGCTCTTCTTTGCCTACTTTATTTGCATATTTTATTTCTTTCCTCTTATAGTGAAGATATTGCTTTCTTTAAAAATTTTTTAATGTTTATTTGAGAGAGAGAGAGAGAGAGAGAGAGAGCGCGCGCGCGCGCGCGAGCGGGGGAGGGGCAGAGAGAGCGGGAGACACAAAATCTGAAGCAGGCTTCAGGCTCTGAGCCGTCAGCACAGAACCTGATGCTGGGCTCGAACTCTAAACTGAGACATTGTGACCTGAGTGGAAGTCGGATGTTTAACCAACTGAGCCACCCAGGTGCCCCAAGATCTTGCTTTCTAAATAGTGGAAGGTTAAAATTACAAGGAAGAGGATTAGTGAGCATCACAATTTTAGCGATGACAATAAGTTGTCCAGCTTTATGTAATATCTTCTTATAATGTCTTCATTTCTACC
The DNA here is from genome assembly GCF_023721935.1 of Panthera uncia. NCBI lineage: Eukaryota > Metazoa > Chordata > Mammalia > Carnivora > Felidae > Panthera > Panthera uncia. The sequence continues at coordinate 91,703,108 of NC_064811.1, read as the reverse complement.
AGTTAAGATTTATTAGTTTGATTCTTCTGGGCTTTTTGAATGTTAGAATTTTTTTTATCAAAAATTTTTAGAATTATTTTCCAACTTAGAAAAAAGATACAGAAAGAATAATATTTTAAAAAATTAGGAGAAAATAACAAAAAATATAAGTAAATAGCTCTGGTTGTGAATTTGTGGTTTTGTTTTTTAAATTATTATTTGTTCACAAATAATACAACTACATGTCACCCAATGCTTTTAGCTCTTTTTAATAATCCTTACCTAAATCATTTATTACATTGAGAGAATGTTGTGCCTCTAATATAATGCTCTTCACTCTTTATGTCACTGTAGTCTCAAAGTTTCTGTTTCTGGCTAGAAGAATTTATATTCTGGGGAGGGAGTCATATAAATGTATCAATATAATATAATTAACTGATACCAGAGGTAAATAACATTTTCCCATGTTAAATGTTGTCTAGAGGAGATATACTATTTTAGTAATAGAAAATGCAATAATTTGTTTTAAAGGGAGCAACGGATAGATCAAAGGGAGATGATTCTTTCTGAATTGGGAAAAATGTCAAAGGGAACAGTAGCTAATTTCACAATTTTCATTAAACTTTGATGAGTTAACAAGAGGATTTCTCAAATAAAGCTTTGCTTGTTAGCCTCCTTGCTTCAGATATAACTACAGAACTTCCTGACATTCGATGAGGTTATGTCTCCATAAACCCATTGAAGTTGAAAATATAATAATCTGGGGCCATCTGAGTGGCTCAGTAGGTTAGGCATCCGACTTTGGCTCAGGTCATGATCTCACTGCTCAAGAGTTTGAACTGTACATGGGGCTCTCTGCTGTCAGCGCAGAGCCCTCTTGGGATCCTCTGTTTCACTCTCCATCTGCCACTGCCCTGCACTTTCTCTTTCTCAAAAATAAATATACATCTAAAAAAATCATAACCTGAAAACGCATTTAATACACTTAATCTACTAAACATTACGGCATTACAGCTTCGCCTAAACTACCTTAAACATGCTCATAACACATTAGCTTACAGTTGGGCAAAACCATCTAACACAAAGCCTATTTTATAATAAAGCATTGAATATCTCATAATTTATTGAATACTGTGCTGAAAATGAAAAGTAGAATGGTTGTATGGGTGCAGAGTGGTTTTAAGTGTATCAGTTGTTTACCCTTGTGATTACGCGGCTGATTGGAGCTTTGGCTTGCTGCTTCTGCTCAGCGTCACTTGAAAGTATTATATTGTATGTCACTATCTCAGGAAAAGGTTAAAATTCAGAAATCGAATTATGGTTTCTACTGTATACATAGAGCTTTCATACCATGCCACATTCAAAAAATAATAAGTCAAACCATTGGAAGTTGGAGACGGTCTATAAATTTTATTCTGAATTTTGGTCCATAGTAGCATACATATTTATGGCCAGCTGTCATGTGGTTAATGAAGGAGTATGAACATAAATATCAAAAACCTACTAAGGTGATTCTATATTTATATTTCTAAAAAATATTGTTGTTTTGTATTTTGAATCTCTAGCTAAGCTCTCAGATAAAACCTTTACAAAATCTGTACAACTGTGATTCCTGCTCATGCTCTTAAGGAGCAAGAGTCAAGGCATTAGTGCAAGAATCTGTTCGGTATCATTCATAGAAGTCCTTGCAGAAAGGAGAAGAGTAGGTGGAGAAACAGAAAAGGAAAGCAACTCAACTGGCACTCACGTTTTTAATTTTTATTTTCTTTGGTAACTTAAGCTTATCTATGTTGTTTTTCTTTGATTTATTTTGTCATTTATATTGATTGAACTGAAGATAATCCCGATCAAGGCAGAAAAATGCTATAAAATGACTTAAAAATTTTTTTTAAACATTTATTTATTTTTGAGACAGAGAGAGACAGAGCATGAATGGGGGAGGGTCAGAGAGAGGGAGACACAGAATCTGAAACAGGCTCCAGGCTCTGAGCTGTCAGCACAGAGCCCGACATGGGGCTGGAACTCACGGACCGTGAGATCATGCCCTGAGCTGAAGTCAGCCGCTTAACCGACTGAGCCACCCAGGTGCCCCTAAAATGACTTTAGTAGAAAATAAATCAAGGCTGACAGTTTCAACCTATTTGGTAATAAACACACAACTGCAAAACTTTCATTTCATTAGTTATTCCTTAGAAATTCTAGGGAAGTGCAGTGTATTTACAAATGATAACCATCAACACATAAGAAGTTCTTGCTGGGCCAATCACCTGTCAGGCTTTGCAGGGGCTAACCATGAATGACTGGATGAGAGAAAGCCGATGAGGATGGATTCTTTTGGGACATTTAATTATAATGAAATTTATGCATCTCTTTTTTTTTTTTTTTCCTTTTCAGTTCCATTGCTAGCTCATGAGCATAGTCATTGGGACAATGCATGTTGATATAGTTTCAGAGAGGAGATTTCTGATTTTTCAGAGCTAAAACAAAAATCAGAAATTGCTTTCTACTGGTTGCACTAGGCACTACAGGTACAGAGAATAAGACAAACCCCCTGCTTTCAAGCAATTCTCAGCTTAAGCTCATTTGAGTCATTACCATGGACACAGACATTTGTATTAGGAATGTTTTATTGAGCAGTGTCAACCAGTGAGGACCGTGGGATATCACTGGAAAATACCCATTTAGGAGAATACCTTGCGGACTCTTTTAGCTCTTCTGTTCTTTGTAACACCTGAAACAAAATGAATTTATGTACTTACTATCTTGTCATTTTGTGATACATAACAGTGAAGGAAAGGCCATGAGGAACTAGCCTAGTTCCAAGGCCTTGTAAACCATAGTCAATTTGATGTAGCTGTCCATACAAAGTGGTTGTGAGTCATGGTTAAGTGATTGTGACATGTCTGAAAGGCAAACTTATGTCACAGAAAAGAAGAGCTCTCTGGATAGGTGGTTACATATAGCTTTTGTAAAGATATTTGGAAACTTTGATCTGGAAGAGACCACATCACAGAGAAACTGTTATTGTCTGAAAGCACACTGGTGATAAAAACCTTTCAGTACCTATCTAAACTAAATCTTATATGTGCTCATATTGCCACCTTTTTTTTGTGATTACCGGAGCTAATATTCTAATTGTGTGCCTATGAAACATGGCAGACATAAGGGTAAGTAGATATCTAGAAGTCCTGAGAAGGTTCATACTTCTCTAACATTTTATCTTATTTCCAATATTCACTGTAACTATGATATCAATATCAATAAATTTCACTTTGAGTTTTCATGTTATAATTCTATTGTCTTCTCATAAGACCACAAAAATAATGGAAGTCAAAAACAATATATTTAAGAAAGCTGAAAGGAAAGATGTTCATTTATTTTACAGAAAGTACATTAGTATTCTCCATGGCCTACCTTCCAACTTTCCAGAGTTAATTCTTGCCATGTCTCAATGTCTCAATTGTTTTCTTTTTTATTCACCCAAGCCAACCAATTGACAACGGTTTCCTAATGTTCTAATTCCTCCTAATTGGTGTACATGCTGCATCTCACTATGCTCCTTGTGTGCTTTTTAATATCCACAACAGCCTAGAGGACATTACCAGAAAGAAAACTACATTGCTATTGGCCCAGTTAGTGTCATGGAGACCAAATTCATTTTTCCTTCTGGTTCTGTTCCTTTTTTCTTCTTTGCCCACACTTCCCTGGGCCTTCTTGACTCACCTACCTGTGATATTGGATTCTCTGGGAAGCAGATATGGAGACCAAGTAGGAGTGCAAAAGGGGAAGGAAAGAAGGAAAGAGGCAGAAATGGACAAGGGGAAGCTATCTGACTGTGATGCTGACCTGATGAAGCTCAACAGACAGGTCTGGAGCAGCAAGTGCCCTTAGAGGATCCCATATTGGATGAAAATGGCCAGCTTCTTATATCCCTATTTGGGTCAGGCATTGGTTAGATTGTCTTCCTCTGTCCTCAGATAAGAGTGACCTCAGCTGGAAAGCTGGGATAGCCCCTGGTATAGTTAATGGCTGGAGGCTGTCAGTCTTACATTCCATAGCTTGCAGCCAGGAAGCCTGTCCCTTCTTGAAGAGGAGTATCTCTCTTTGCCACGTCGTGCTCCTAGGATCTCAGTCCCACGTCTGACATGCAGCAAAGTACTCAAGGTCACCAATTTCTGATTCCATTGGGGGATATTTTCCTCCTCAATTTATTAGAAAGAGGCCTTAGATTTTTCAGATTCAAGATAGTAAGAATAAATAACCTTTCTCCAGTTGATTTTAAGAATCCCTCATAATGAGACCTTGTTGGCAGTCTGAAGGCTCTATGTTTTTACTATGTCTCCTTGATCTCTAAACTACTGTAAGAAGAAAAGAATGAGGAAGAAGAACGATTCAGATCAAAGGGCACATTCTTTGTGGAGGTTTTTCCAACACCCTCCTCTAGGCTGAATTCGCTGTTTTTCAACTGTACTTGCACTGGCTGCTGTGAATGCCTCAGTTATAGCACTTAGCATATTGTGTTCTAGTAGTTGACCGTCTTGTCTGTTCCTTCATTAGACTGGACACTTTTTATTTAAAATTTTTTTTAACATGTATTTATTTTTGAGACAGAGAGAGACAGAGCATGAACGGGGGAGGGTCAGAGAGAGGGAGACACAGAATCTGAAACAGGCTCCAGGCTCTGAGCTGTCAGCACAGAGCCCGACGCGGGGCTCAAACTCAGACTGCGAGATCATGACCTGAGGTGAAGTCGGCTGCTTAACTGACTGAGCCACCCAGGCGCCCCATGACTGGACACTTTTTAAGGGCAAGAAAATTCCTTGTCCCTCTACTGTCTCTAACTCTTAGGCTTGTAATAGATGCTTTGGATTTGAACTCTTGTGGTGCGACAGCAGCCCCAAACCCACTGTGATATAAAGCTGTATTTTCATTAGATTTCCAGATGGTTGAAAAATATACTCAATGCTTTATCAAACACTTTATAAAATGTTTATAATACACACTTACCAAATTCAGAAAAATACCGAATAGATTTTAGAAGAAAATAAAACTTTATAATTATACAATCTCAATATAATTAATGTTGATGTTTTGTTTCCTTTGTGTTTTTTTATGATTTAGAATTTTATAAGTTGATATATGTACTTTTGCACCTAATATTATATTTAAAGCATTTACCATGTCATTTAATACTATTAAAAGTTATTTAATTATTTTTCTGTTATCGGAAATTAGGTAGTTTCCAATATTTGCTTTTATGGATAACCTGTCATGAACTTCTTTCAAAATAAATCTTGATTCTAACCTGTGACTATTTCCTTCAGATTAAGCAGTAATATATTTGTTAATATTTGTACATGTTGTTGAACTATTTTCCAGAGAGTTTATACCAGTTTATCCTTACCTATAAGTATGTGTGTGAAGTCCTCACCACACTCATGGCAGCACTATTATCTTTAAAACAGGACAACTTAGACAACATAAACAATGGTTCTTTCTGTTTTAATGGGGATTTCTCTGAGTCCAGCTAGCTAAATCTAAATATAAAAGTTTTTATATTTTATTTTATATTTCATATTTTATTTCATATTTTATTAGTCACTTATATGCTACCTTCTCTAATTTTTATATTCATAGTATTTGTTCATTATTATGAGTTTGAGTGAGTTTTTAATGTATTGAGTGAGTTTTTTAAGTACTATTAAATGTGTTTGTCATTATTGATATAAACAATATTCTCAGTTTGAATTGTCTTACAATTTTATAAGATTCTGCTCTTCAGAGAGCCTCAAATTTTATCTAGATAAATTTAACCAGCACTTCCTAATCTATTTATTTCCATATTTAGAAAGTGCTTATTCACTACAAGATCAGTTCATCATTATTCCCATCTGTTTTCTGCTTTTATTTTAAAATAAAATTTATTTTAATGGATGGTAGTTTAAAATTGTGATCCAACTTAATATGTTCCTCAAAAGTATAATTTCCCCAAAACCTTTCAGTAATTCATCTATATACATTGGTTTACAATGGTTCTTTTCTATCTATTATGATCTTTTTTATTTTATTGGTTTTAAGATAGTCTCTAATATTCTGCTGATTTATTTGCCCATTCTTGAAACAATATTTACAAATGTTTTATGGATGCTTGAAAAGAAGGCACATTCACAGTTAGTGGGAAACATCCATCCATCCACCCAGATATTCCACGTTTGTTTCAGATCAATCCAAACACCTTTAGAAATAAAGTGAGTGATCTGCTAGGAATTTATCCAAGGGATACAGGAGTACTGATGCATAGGGGCACCTGTACCCCAATGTTTATAGCGGCACTCTCAACAATAGCCAAATTATGGAAAGAGCCTAAATGTCCATCAACTGATGAATGGATAAAGAAATTGTGGTTTATATACACAATGGAATACTACGTGGCAATGAGAAAAAATGAAATATGGCCTTTTGTAGCAACATGGATGGAACTGGAGAGTGTGATGCTAAGTGAAATAAGCCATACAGAGAAAGACAGATACCATATGGTTTCACTCTTATGTGGATCCTGAGAAACATAACAGAAACCCATGGGGGAGGGGAAGGAAAGAAAAAAAAAAAAA
>NC_064811.1:91635631-91696418 GCF_023721935.1 Panthera uncia | reverse complement strand
ACCTTTTGGGATGGGCACTGGGTGTTGTATGAAAACCAATTTGACAAAAAATTTAAAATATTAAAAAAAAAAAAAAAAAAAAAAAAAAAAAGAAATAAAGTGAGTGATATGAATGTGCCCAAAGGCCAAGTGTAATTCATTAGGAAGTGGTTTCAATGAGGTTGGTGGGGAGAGCACATGCCTGGCCTAGAGACACAAAGTCAAATATTAAAAAAATATATTTTACTGATGCAATTCCTCAGTTCAAGTATGTTTATAGAATGAATTTGGCTTCTTGTCTCTATATTCACACACTCCAGTATGCCTAATTATGTTGGGAGGGGGAACTTTTTTCAAAACAAACCAAAACAAAATAAAACAATTGTAACAGCCTTTACCTTCTGAGTGAGAGGAGGCAAGAATGAGGTATATATTTTATTGGGAAAACAGATTGTGATGGGAGGAGAAAGGAAAGCTTGAACTTTCAAGGCTTCTATGAATTCTTCTATGTTAAACTCAAACTATCGGGTCATTTGCTTATCAGAGCATATGATCTAATCTTTGGATTTTTGAAAAGCTAAATTACTGCGCAGACAAATAGTGATGAGGCTTGGGGCTGGCACTTAGGGGAATGGAGGGAGAAATTAGACATCTTGTCTTTGTTGAGAAGTAAAATGATGAGAAGTTTGTGCCAATATGTATTTAGGTTTAAATACTACTTTACAAATAAATAAATTGCTAAATAAAGGGAAAAAATTCCATTGGTTCCAGATGAGATAACCTAGGACACCAAGCCATTTACCATAATATGAATACATGGCAGGGAAGGGACCAGAAAGTACAGACTTGATCACCTGGGCCAGAGAACAGTCACAGGATAGGGTGGAGAACTCACACATGAAGAAGGTCCATGAGAGATCAACTCTTTTCAATGCCTTTCATTCAGAGAGGCCACTATCAGCATCCAGCAGAGTGGCATGAACTGGAATAAACTGACAGAGAGTCTGTCACAGTGAGGGAACATTGAAAGGGATTTGTGAGGAGAGAGGAAAAAGGCAATAAAGGAGGAAGGTTTGGGTTTGTTTTTGTTTTGTGTAAATCCAAATAAGCACTGTTTATTAAGAGGTGGATCTCAACTGGATGGAGTACAAACATGAAATTTTATTTTTCTCTAATCAGGGATTTCAACATTTATCAAATTCTTCACTTCATTCTTTAAGAGTATCATAGACACATTCCAATCAAGAAAACTCAACCCAATCAAGTTTAAAAATCCCTTCATACTTGATCTAAAATTTTGCTTCACCACATCACTTCTTAAAGTCATGATTCATGGGTCTTTAAGTGGGAGATTAACACGAGCAGTTCTTGTACCCTCTTATTTCACCCTCTCATCTAGACAAGTGGAAAAATGGACTGAAAAGTTATCTGTTTTAACCAGGTAGAGTTGTGCTTCCCTCTTTGTTGGCTTGTGCTGGTTTATGCTGCTCCTCAGGTTAATCCTGACAGGCTGGTGATGGTGGCCTTTCCGTGTGAAAGGCACTCTCTCAGTGGAGGCGCATGTGTGAGTTCTTTACACCATCCTATGAGATCTTCCTGTAGTTCATTTCTCTGGCATGGGGCATCTTCTCTTGCATACACACTTCTAATTTCTTCTACCCAGTTCCCATCCACAGTGGTGTACATTATAGACTCTCCATGCTGTAGTCCCTTAACCTGGAGGGCAGCCTTCTTGGATGAGGTACTGGCTAAAAGATCTCAAGATTAGTTCCTTTTCTGGTGTCCCTTGGATCTATAAGAATTCATCCACCCTTAGAAGAGCAAATGATGTCTTTGCTATTCTATTGTTATCATCTCTCTTTAATTTGTAGGGGCAAGTCATCAAGTCTTGGCAGATAGTCATTCCCTCAATCCAAGGCCAACTTGCCCATTCTGGAGGGACTAAATATTTCTATTCAACAGTTTCTGAGAGAATCCCCTCCTGACATCTTGACTTGAGTGCTGTGGAAGTGCATTTTCCCATGAATACTACATATACCAAAAGCCCAATGACTTCAACAGTCTTTCCTTCTTTCTCTCAAGTCAACTCCTTATATAGGTGGTTGGGGTATAGTGTGGTGGGGATGGGACCTGGATGAGGATAGTAGGCTGATTTTTCTGTTTTTCATTAGATCAGAGATATTGATGCCCAGAGCCTCTCTTTATGATGTGATATAATAGCTTCTCTTTGTCCTCAAATTTGAACTCTAGTAAGGTTAGTATACGTAACAAATTAATAGATTATACAGTTGCATATCCATGTTGCCTGAACAGTTCCACTCAATATTGTTGCATGGAGAAAATCATGCACTAGAATAAGGCAGAGTATTGTATTCCTGTGGTCTGTGTCGAATCCAAGCAGTGGAATCATCTTGTTGTTTAGTGTTCTTGCCCTGCTCTTATTTCTGCCCTGGAGGGTTAAGCTGGTTCTTTTGGGAGGGAGTAAAAAAAATCTTTGTTCAGAGCTTTCTAGAGTATATGCTGTGTTGTGCTGATAAATGTGTCCTCAAAATAAGCAAACAACAAATCAAGAACAGAACAAAACAAAACAGAAAATCACAGGAAAAAAACCCAAACTGAAACAAAAACAATGATATTTGTAGTGTTTTCCAACTTCCAAGGTGTAAATACTTACACTATGTGGATTTCGACCTCTGGATATGAAGTCAGTAAATGGGGAGTAGGAAAGAAATCCACATAATTGTCTTTAAAAAAATTTTTTTGAATGTTTATTTATTTTTGACAGAGAGAAAGAGACAGAACATGAGTGGGGAAGGGACAGAGAGAGAGAGAGAGAGGGAGGCACAGAATCTGAAGCAGGCTCCAGGCTCTGAGCTGACAGCACAGAGCCCGAAGTGGGGCTCAAACTCAGGAATTGAGATCATGACCTGAGCCGAAGTTGGACACTTAACCAACTGAGCCACCCAGGCACCCCTCACATAAATGTCCCTTGTGAGCCAGTACAAGCTGGCTGCAGTGCATCATTATTTATTAGGTATTACTTTATAGAGCATGATGGAAATTACGTTGATATTGTAACCCTTCTGATACGTTCTACCTGAGCTAATTGTTGGAGCTATCTTTGAGAGAGAGAGAGAGAGAGAGAGAGAGAGAGAGAGAGAGAGAGAAAGAGAGAGAGAGTGTGTGTGTTATTTTCTGAGATAAGGCAAAATGAAGTAGACCTGAAAACAGAGCAACAGGGAAATGTTTGGGCACTTTTCCTGGGGGAAGCAGAGCTATGTGACAAGGGAAGAAGCTAGATTTACTAGAAAAGTGGGTGAAATTCACAGTGGTGGGATAGCCAAACTCTAATGACTTTTAAAAACAGGCTGTCTAGTATACATAGTCTGCTCATCAGGGTTGTAATTCTACTTTACTGCCCCAAACTTTCACTTACATTGACCATACATACAAAAAGGCCTGTGTGAGCTGTTGTTAGATAAATGAAGAAAAGGGTCTGTGTACCATGTCTGGGCCAATGCACAGTGAATAAAGTTGAATGAAACAGAAGGCAAGAATCTAATGAGGTTGAGAGGGCAAGAACAAGGCTGGAGGGAATTTTGAGAAGGGAAGACATGGGAATTCCCAGAAGTGGTGGGGAGGAACTTTTGCCTGATGTGTAATGGGGGTGTTTACCAATTTTATTTTTGACAGAGAGATGACCTTAGCTGACATCTGGATATCATTTAGTCTAGTGTTAAAAATAATCGTGACCTTATTTTAATTTATTTGATCTGCCAAAGGTTATTATTTTTTACTATAACTGTGTTTCTGTCATTTACTCATATATTTAACAGTCTTATTTCATACACGTTTTCGTTATAGTGTTTGAGGCATTAAAATTCATGGCTATTACAACTTATTTGTGGATTATCAAGGCAAATTTTCCTGTTGTTTACCCAAGAACATGACGTGCTTTTTCATTTGTTCAGATCCTATGTATCTCTCAGGCAATTTAAAAGTATTTCTTTCTAGATCTTACATTTTTCTTCTTAAACATTCCTATGTGTAATAGAGACTGCTAATTGTCCCCTAATATTATTTCTCCTCTTGTTTCCCTGCAGTGGAAGCCCTGAATTTTAGCTGGCACATGTCTGCCTCATTTCACAGCCTCCATTGCAGGTAAGCCTGGCCACTGACCAAGTTTTGGACAAAGGGATGTAAGTGGAAGTGGTATATGCAATTTTGAGGAGTGTTTTTTAAGTGGGAAGGTATGTTCTCCTTTCTCTTTCTTGTGGTGAGAATGGGACACTATGGTTAGAGCAGAAACCAGGAAGGAGCCCAGGACTCTTAGTGATCTGTGGAACAGCTGTTCTAGTCTTGGACCCCTGACCACTGGACTTTGCACATGAAACAATAACCACTTGTGTGTCTAAGACACTGAGTTTTATGTTGCATATAGCTGAACCTAATTGTAATTTATTTGCTAAGCTTTAAAAAAATATTATAAATGCAATATTTTTCTGAGTATATCTTCTGATTGATTATTTTTACATACACAATGTATTGATATATTCACTTTGTATCTTACTATGTGACTGAATTTTCACATTGTAGTAGTTAGGAAACAAGGATGGAACACAGAAGAAAAAGGAGGCACTGGTTTTTGTGATTGCTTTAGCAGTTAAAGATATGAGGGGGTCAGTGTTTCTTATAACAATAGTGGAGATGATTTGCAGTTGTTAACTGCTACAGAAGTTTCGCTAGACAAGAATGACAGGTTCAGGGCAGCCAACTACCAAGGTACATCATGAAGACTAAAGAGCTTACAGAGTAGCATTTAAAGAGAGCCTCATCTCCTGCAACCAGAGAGCCACCTGTGATGAAAATTAGGCCTGAAATTTGATTGTGAGACTGGCAGAGTTACAAGAGACTGGATTCATAGTCCCAGCTAGTATCCCCTGGTAAAGACAAAATCGTGGAATGGGGACATTTGGGTAGATGCTCTTGAGAACCACAAACCCACAGATTCCCGTGAATCCCCCAGTCTGGCTAACTCACCTCCCCCTTGTTAGAGGACAGTAGTGTCCTGCTGCATGCAGGCAAAAACCTTATCTGAAATGTATTTCTTGAAAAAGATGTTTATTCTCCTCAGGATCTTTCACTACATACATATATACATACTATTTATTTATTTATTTATTTGTTTGTTTGTTTATTTATTTATTTAATTCATTTATTAGCTGATGGAGCCAGGCCTCAACATGGTCTTTCTATGGAACTACTACCTCTTCAGGAGACGTATATGTAGGCTATGGCTCATATTTACTAGCGGGAATCAGAACGAAAACAAGCAAACAAAAAAATGTATTGGGATGGATCTTGAAGATGCTCAGTCAGGAGGGGCAGAATATAAAGCTGAGTAGGATCAAGCTTTGCCTTTTATTTTTTTTCCTCCTCTTTCCATCAATGTAACTTTTTTGTTATATGTGTCATTTGGTTTTACTTTTGGAATCTAGATCTTAGGTTTCAGGTGTTCATGATGATTGGATTCTGCTAGGCGTGCTATACCTGGATGATGGGAAAATGAAGAAAGGAGATTATTTCTGTATTGGAAGAGCTGTGATAGAGGCATTACTGAGTTGGTGGTCTAATGAAGGCAAAGTGCTGCTTGGGGGGAGAGGTTGAATAAGTGAGGTGGAAGGAGAAACAGTTATGGTGAGAAAGTGGCTGTGACTCATTGTTTTTGGAGATGGAGCGATCATGGATTGTGACAGGGCTGGGTGCCAATCTGGTGTGGGTATCCAAGTTGGAAGTGGAAGAGAAGGTTACATGGAACCTGTAAGCCAGGAAACTGAAGGACTGGGTTTGTTGGAACAGCAAAGTTCTTCAGGCAGATGATAGGATTTAACATGGAGAGAAAACTCGATTGGATGATAAGGACCTTCACTTCATTTTGATGACACTAACAAGAATGGAGTGGAGAGTATAATAAAATTGCATGAGCCTTAAAGAGCAGGTTTTATGTGACAGGAGTGGAGGTAGGAATGGTCTGAAGACAAAGGTACACTCCTTAGAGTTCTGAATTCTGTAGAAAGACAGTGGAAGAAAAAAGATTTTCTTCCAGTGTTCTTTGGGGTAGGAAAATAGTTTTTTCTCCATCCAGTCAGATCAGTCTTATTGTTTATAGAAATTACTCCAAAATGCCAGCAATATCAGTTCTGGCAATACGAACACATTTCAAATGTAAAGTTGTGAGAGGCCAATTCATAGAGCCACCAACTCACTGCCATTTTAAATAAAATCTTTATTATATATGTCAGTACATTATATATATATATATATATATATATATATATATATATGTCAATGGGAAGCTGTATTGAGTTTATATAAATTTTATGATTTTATAATATTCTTCAGCTATTAATGGCTTAAGACAAAGTATTGCCAACGTAACTGGACAACTTAATAAAAAATTCAAAGCCGTTATTTTAACACAAATCTCGTTATTCAAAATGACCAATTCATTCATTTCATTACTGATTTAACAGCACAGTTTTTTGGCCTTTCAAAGTTTTCCATGACAGCTGTTTTCTTTTATTTGTTTCTATTTTTGCCTGTTACACCATAGAAAACAATAAACAGAAAATTCTGAAACAGATGGCTACTATTGTATTTTGTAGTTTATTTTTAAAATATGCAACCCAAAACATCTGCCATAATCTGGAACTAATTTTCAGAAAATGATTTTGACTTAATGTTTAATGTGGATCCAATTGTAAATGATAATGGTATATACAGTGACTAGACAGACACTAAGGTGAGCATTTTGCTTCTGTGGAACTTGATGAAGTTACTAAGGTTTTATTTTATTTTTTAGTTAAATTCTACTCTTGTATCAATAATCTACTGAACTTCAATTTAGTCTTTGTACTTGCATTTGTTTTCTTTCCATCAAATCTCTACATTCGCTCCCGTTTTCACACCAAATCATACTTCGTTTTATAGGTCTAGACATGCTAGAAGGCAAAGATCCGTATTATTTTGAAATTAGCCCCACCGTCCTATTATTTACTGTATGGACCTCTTTGAGATAATTAGGAAGTATATTTAAATAAATATCTGCTTCCAAGTTTACTTATTAACAAAATGCATGTTTTTCTAGGATTATCATGAGAACAGTGGATATATTCAGATATTTTCTAGGCCATCATTTTATCACTTTGAGGTTTAACGTTCTCTATTGGTATTCTAGAAAACAGAGCTTGCAAATCAGAGAAAGGTGACTTGCTCATTCTTCTCAGAAAAAAATGGAAATGCTGAAGAGATATTTAGTTAGGATTCTAGCAAATAGGTACCTGTGTTAAATTAATGCAGTTCATCTAACAACTCTATGCATCACATATTATATGTGCCATGTTTTGATATACATAGTTTTTTGACATTTTAAATTAATCGATTCTTTTAGCAAATATTGATTGAAATCTTACTGTGTTTCAGACACCACCTAGATGTTGGATGTGAACAAACCAGACAAAGTTGTATTCAAATGGGAAGATGGATAATAAATAAAAGTACACATAGTATAATTTTAGAAAATCACAAATGCTGAGGAGAGGAAACATCATAGCAAGGGAATAGAGAATGACTAATGGATGGAGATAGGAGCATGTTAGATATATTATTTCTTCATTTCAAAACACTTAGATCAAATCTGTGATATTCACTGCATAAGAATTTATAGACATTTTAAAGATCTTAAATATTTATGTCTGCAATTGATATAAAAGTACTAATACTTCCTTTTTTCCCCTCTGATCATTATCATTTGCAATCCTTACCTAGAATTTTAAATTTGCAAGTTATGCATTATTTTTTTTTTTCCTTTTGTAACCATCTTAGGTAGCTCAGTAAGGGGGGAAAACAGTTGCAGTTAGTGCACGAGAAAGCTTAATGAAAATAGAAATAAATGAAAATAGAATTAAAGTCTCATGTTCAGATATTGAATAAAGAGTGTAATACATAGATCTTTAGGAGAACCGGAATTTAAGTTGCAGCTTTTATTTATTGATTTACATTTAAAATGCATGCGTCTTGTTTGCCTCATCTGCAAATGAAGACAGAACATTTTCTAAATTTGAAGACTGATGCTTGAATAATAAAATTAACTCAAGAAAATTTCAGATCTAATAATTTTGATGCTATGAAAAATCAAATTTATAATTAATGTTCTAAATAATAATGATATGTTTTGAGACTTGGAAAAATCAATTTGTAAATACCACTGTAACAAATACTATCTTTAATCAGATTTCATTCTTTTTGTTTGTTTTGCCTATAGCACAAGGTGGACTTATGTCCTGTATCTGAATGAACTAGCATCCAATATACTCTTACTAATTCCAAACATCGATTATCTGTCAAAGAACCATCACCTTTAGTTTTCTTTACTTAAATTAGCATTAGCCTCTGATTTTTATGGGGATGCTTTTCCCAAAGAAAAGAAACTGCTTATAACCCTAAACACAAAAGAAACAGGGGACAAAATGCATTAGTTTTGTTGAATCCACTTGGCTTCTTGTGACCACCTCCTTTATAGTCCTCACAAACCACCCACTGGTGGCCTGTTCTACACACTTAACTAAGATCAATACAAAGCTTGCAAGTTTCAATTCATGTTTCATATTTTCTTCTTATTTTCGTTTGTTTGTTTTTTTGTAAATTGAGACATCTCTCAATCTCTAGTTTTCAGTGATAAGCATATTACAATCTTATTTGCAAGTTATTTCAGTATCTTGAGTTGTAATATATTGGAGTTAAAAGTCTAGAAAAACAATTAGGCCCTGTTGACTGCTCACCTGCATTGTTGAAAGTTGCCATGTTCTACAGAAGAGGGTTATGTTTATACTCTGAGTGTTGGAGTTTTCCCAAAGGTAAATAATCCATCACTCTCTTTGGCCTACATTCCATTCCTTACATGTGCTCAATATAATTGTGAATAGCTCTTCTTCTACTTAGTGTGAGAGGGGAGTGTGTACACAGTGGCATTTTAGTCATTGCTTAGGCTGTGGTCTTTCCTAATGCCAGTTGCCAGTGGGCCTCAAAGGCCAGGAAACCAAGTAATACAGAACTGATAACTACTAATTCTACATTCATGAAGCTTCTTTTACTTACTAAGGAGTATAAATGAAGGGCAGTTCTGAGTTGAGGCTGTTCTGAACTGTAGATGTGTCTCTTGAAGAATGTCTCATAGCTCCACCTTACCTTAAATTCATGGTCTAGTTTCTATGTGTTAAATACAATTCACAAAGGTACAAATCCTCTGCTTTGAAAGTAGTGTTATGGAAAATATGGAAAATAAACTTCCTGTTTATTGATCTCTTACATTACCACATGGAACAGAATACATTTGTTTGTATACTACCTTTTGATAGGCTTAAAGTTGTCTAATTTTCCTATAAAGTTAATTGATTCAATGTTGCTACACTATTATTAATGCATCATTAATACAAATAAGTCAATAATATGCCTATCACTATTGGAATATATTAAAAATTATTTATAATTAAAGAAACATCAGCAAAGTAGTCATCTCTCATCTTTCCATAATTCTTTTGTTTGTGGTCCTCTTTTTGAGGTAGTGCAGTGGCCTTTTGTAATGATTGATTTGGACCATTAATGACAAGTCCAACTAGGTTTTGGTTCATCCATCTTCCCTTAGTCCAGCCAAAAATGTTCCTATAAATAAACATCATGTCTGAGTGATTTTTGACTGAAAGAACTTCAAGGAGTCTCGTGGCTGTTATGTTTGTCTCTTCAACTACCTAACAGGACTGACACAGCTCCAACTGGGGCCATTTGACCCTGAGTTTAGCATACCCAAAACCTAACTGTGAGATAACCTTTTGGGGGTGCTAACTTGATGCCTTGAAATTCTGGAACAGTTTCTGGGATCCCTAAGGCTATCTGGGTGTTGGTGAGGAATGACACATCGAAACACAGGCCCTTACTACAGTACCACATGCAGGGGTGTGTATTTCTGCATGATGTATCTGCATGTGGAAACTGACAAAACCAGTAGGAGAAATTGTGCTAATGGGATATTACCTTCTCTGATGACAGTACTGTTTTCAAATCTTCCTTTTCCTGGCTGTGCAAAAAGTGATTTTTTTAAAGTTTCTGTTTCAAAGAGGATGTGGATATAAGTGGTGGATGAGCAGGCATCACACTGGCAGGCAGATTCTCCAGGGCACGTTGTGCTGAATGCTCCCTGTTCCTGCTTTTCATTTGATTCTCTTGAGGAGTCTGTTCTTGTCTCTGCAGGAAGGTATTAATTATTCTCCACTTGTACCTCCTGGGCTTTTAAAAGCAAAAATATGCAAAGCAAGGTTTTCAGTAATTTGAGAAACTCCTTCATAAAGTAGAAATTCAGTGACTTTATTAGCATGACTAAAATCATTACAACAATTCTATTTATGTCTGCTGTGCTGTTGAAGGGTAGACCTCTTTTCTCCTAAGGCTTCTGGTAATTTTCATCGCTGTAAAGCATTTTTTTTTCTTTTTTAACTCAATCAATTTGTTCTTACATATTCATACAGAGTTGGAACCAAACTTAAAATTTGGGCTGGAAATTGTGAGGTATATTTAACCTGTGGAAAATTTGATGTTTACATTCTTCTTGCATTTAAATATGATGAAATTACTACAAAGGAAGACAAGTTTTTGGATTCATTGTGGTGCAACTGTCTGAAGCTTTCCCAGTATCTCCCCCATTTTCTGAAGTCTCCAAAAAGAGATTACTTTCAAGCAGTTTCTAAATAGCTCACTACCTTGAATCACACTTCATTCAATGCCATCCATTCTGCCAGAGTGTCTCCCTAAAGTATTACTTAGACCAGGTCACTGCACTGTTCAGTGTCCATTACCCAGTGTCTAATGCAAACATCATACCTGATTGTCAGTGTCTTCTATAATTTGGGCCTATCAAACTGTGATATCTGGTTAATTGCCTTTTCAAGTCTAGTGACATTTCTGCCTAAATATTGGGAACTATTCAGCAACAATTGTATACACTGCTTCTATAGCATATGATTTTACTAGATCAGTTATATTTCTCTGAGACATGCACTTATAAATGTAAAAAAAATTAATTCAAAATTTTCAAAGTATACCAAAGTCTTGTTCATGAAACTGCACTAACTAGATCCTGGCTCAGTAGGTCTCTATGGCCAACAATTCCACTCCTTAGGTAGGTGTTTGTTAAAGTTGAATGCATATGCCAAGTCAAAAGAGATGTACAAGAATATTCAAAGAAGCATTATTTGTAATAGTCCACAGGCAGGGTAGCTATAGATAGAATTTATAGAGTGTAATTTGGCTAGAAAAAATCAATATATGAAAATCTATATAAATTCTTTGAATTAGAAAGAATAATTTAAAAATTGGGATATATCTTATTTGAAGTAATGATAAAAGAAATATAATAAGCAAGGTATTCCTATATGGAAAAAGGTTTTATATTATTGGAGGATATTATATAAAGTCTAAACAACTACAGAATCATAATATGTTTCCTAAGGGAAAGAGTTAATACTATAAAAATATAAGTTCCATAAAAATATTATTCAAATCATAATTCCAGTAGAGTGAAAGTTTCATTGACTAGAATGAGATAAGTGAAGTCAAATTTCATATCGAAGTATTGTTGTCTGAGAATAGCTATGCCAGTTTGAAAAAGGGCCTAGAGTGCTTGATTTACCAGATATTAACTGCTACAATAATTCTGTAATTCAGTTGCTTGTACAAGGTAGTGTAAGTGCTATGACCAGCAACCCTCAAGTTTTATTGGCCAACACAAGTATTTCATATTCCTGTAATAGGTGGTGGAGGTGAGAGGCTCTTTTTCACCAGTCAGTCAGGGATATGCTGTATCAGTCAGGAGACAGAAACTACAGCAGTAATTTGAGCAGGGAAATTTTAAGTTAGAGATTTATGAACTAGGGGGATTAACTACTAAGGTACAGAGAGAACACAGTAAAGAACAGAGAAATAGCAGATATGAGAAGCAGTTTCTACCTCTAGGGCTGAAGCAGAGTACTCAAAAGAGGGACAGACTTGGAAGCGCCTCTCCTGCAGCCCCCAAAAGCTGAGAGTCAGAGCTCCTTGGAAAGGATGTGGCTGTGGTCAGTTGGAAAGCGAGAAGGTTTGCTGAAGTGCCACAGGCTGAGGCTAGCAAGCAGAAAACTACCCACTATGCTGGTGAGGCTCTGTAAGAAGCTGCCTGCCTGTGCTCCAGGGAGACTTGCTGGGTGGCTGAGTGCCACCAAGTATCCGGCACACTGTTGCCATGGGCTTCAAGAATCAATAGGAAAGAACACCTCAGAATCAGGATAAGAAGCCCATTCCTCTTAGAGCATCCCTCTAACACCTTCTGCTGACAAGCTTAGCCTTGTGCCACCTGGCAAAGGAGGAGTGTTTGTTTATAGGATCTGACTTCAGTGTGACAAAGCAGGGCAAAGAGGGGTAGATTTGGCGCTGAGAGGCAAGACAGTGATAAACCAGCACACCTGTAGTCCTTCTGTCTTGTGGCTTTTCCTCCCTTGTGAAAATCTTTGTTCACCCAGTGATTGGCAAGAAGATGAAGTCTCACCCTAAACTTCCTTGAGGAGTAGTCACTAATCACGTGGCCTTACCTAAATGCAAGAGGAATGAGAAATGTATTTTATTATTTATTTATTTATTTATTTATTTATTTGTTTGTTTGTTTATTTATGAGACAGAGAGAGAGAGAGACAGAGACAGAGACAGAGAGAGAGCATGAGCAGGGGAGAGGCAGAGAGAGAGGGAGACAGAGAATGCCAAGCAGGCTTCGTCTGTCAGCGCAGAGCCTGATGCAGGGGCTCAAATCCACGAACTGTGAGATCATACCCTGAACTGAAATCCAGAGTGGGATGCTTAACTGACTGAGCCACCCCAGCACCCTGAGAAATAGATGTTAGTGGTGTACATAGGAAGAGGAAGAAAACACAAATATTCATTAGCAATTGTCATCTCTACCATAACCGATAAAGTGTTATGTTAGTTACCACCCTAGAAAAAGACAACTAAATCAGGCAAATAGAATAGAGAGTAGATCAATGCATAGTAAATAATCAATTTCAAAATTAAAAGTAAATACACTCATTGGCTCTTTGAATATCTATCTTGTAATAAGAAATAGAAGCTCTATTATGGATAGATATTTATAGAAGATGATTTATCACAGAATTTTTTTGTAATGGTTTACAAACACATAGACAAGCAAATAAAACCCAAACAAACTCATGAATGCCCAAGTTGAATCAGTTGTGGTATATCATACTAGAGAATATAATTCTATAATATAAAATGAGTTAGATTCTGGTGTGCTTGGGTGGCTCAGTCGGTTAAGTGGCCAACTTCAGCTCAGGTCATGATCTTGCAGTTCGTGAGTTCAAGCGCTGCATCAGGCTCTGTGCTGACAGCTCAGAGCCTGGAGCCCGCTTCAGATTCTGTGTCTCTCTCTCTGCCCCTTCCCTGATTGTTCTCTGTCTCTGTCTCTCTGTCTCTCTCTCAAACATAAATAAGCATTAAAAAAAATAAAATGAGCTAGATTCATAATTATGAACTGGAGGAATGTTTATATGTTAAGTGAGTGATGCAATGTATTTGGTACAATTCCATTTTGTAAAAAAAAAAATAATCTTTAGAATTGTATGTACATGTATGCTTGTATATTTGTGTATGATCAAGGAGAAAAATGCTCACATTGTTTACCCGAGCTGGGGGATGGAAAAAGAGGGAGGGAAATCATTAAGTCCTTCTTCATGCATTTTAGCTTGTTTCATTACATGCTTAGCACAAATTTCTTTTCTAAGACAAAATAGTAAAATGTGAAGTAAAAAAATAAACTTTTATCTATGGTACAAATAAACAAATGTCTTAGGTCTGGAAACCCATGCAAAAAGCTGCCTCTTCCAAAACGCTGACAGACACAAATTTGAACTGGTTACTTGACTCACCTATACCTTTGTCTTGGAACACTTGCAAGAGAGAACTGCTCATAAGAGTTAGATGACGTTTCAGACATAGTAGTATTTAGTCAATAACAGTCTTTAACCGAAATAATGTGTTGACATATTTATGCTGAAGGTGTGGGAAGGCAGTTTGAGTATAATGATAGTGTAAGTTGCTGTATATCTGTTGTGTAATATTTAGATTGTGCTAATATTTAATAATGATATATATGCATTTGTAAATATATATATATTATACACATGTATGCATACATACATAAACATCTGTTGTTTCTTATGTTATTGATCGTAGCCATCTGACAGGTACTGAGGTGATATCTCATTGTAGTTTTGATTTGCATTTCCCTGAAGATAAGGGATGATGAACATCTTTTCATGTGTCTGTTGGCCATCTGTATATCTTCTTTGGATAGATGTCTGTTTATCTTCTGCCCATTTTTTAATTGGATTATTTGATTTGGGGTGTTGATGTAAATATGTATATATATTGTCTTTCTTTTTTTATTTTTTAATTTAATTTAATTTTTTATCTGACAGTAATCTTTTTAGCAGTCTTAAAAGGTTAAAGTTGTATAGATGAAGAAACTAAGAGATTAAATACTTGCTTAGTTTTTTATACTAAGTAGTAGAACTAGAATGTGAATTAGTTCTTTCTCTTTTAAAAAAATTTTTTTTAATGTTTTTATTTTTCAGAGTCAGAGAGAGACAGAGCATGAGTAGGGGAGGGGCAGAGAGAGGGACACACAGACTCCGAAGCAGCCTCCAGGCTCTGAGCTGTCAGCACAGAGCCCGATGTGAGGCTTGAACTCACGAACCACGAGATCATGACCTTAGCCAAAGTCAGACACTTAACCAACTGAGCCACCTAGGCACCCTGTTCTTTCTAACGCTTAAGTAATTGCCACATTAAAATAGGCTACTCAAGGAATTTCAAGCCAGAAAGGACTCTTTTTATATTTAAAATTGCTATTAGTAACACACATTGGGAAATTTGTTAGTGTACTGGGACCAGCTTTTAAAAGTGGAGTGCTACCCTACAGGTGTGAATGGATTTTCTGATCAAGCTCCTGTATATTGATTAAAACTATCTTCTGGGAAGAATAAGCTAGATT
The DNA here is from genome assembly GCF_023721935.1 of Panthera uncia. Lineage (NCBI taxonomy): Eukaryota > Metazoa > Chordata > Mammalia > Carnivora > Felidae > Panthera > Panthera uncia. The sequence continues at coordinate 91,681,291 of NC_064811.1, read as the reverse complement.
TTTGTAACTGATTTTGTTTATTGTGGTAAAATATACATAGCATGAAAGTTACCATTTTAGCCATATTTAAGTGTACAGTTCAGTGGCATTAAGTGCATTCATATTGTTGCGCCCCATCACCCCATCCATCTCCAGAGCTTTCTTCATTTTCCCTAAATTAAACTCCTTACCCATTAAATAGTAACTCCTCTCTTCTCTTCTCCCAACCCCTGGTGGTCACCATTCTTTCTGTCTGTATACATTTTGATAGCTCTAGGTACTTCATCTGTGTGATGTCATAGGAAATGTGTCCTTTTGTGACTGGCTTCAGGTGTAGTGTCTTCAAGGTCTATCCATTTTGTAACATGTGCCAGAACTTCCTTCCTTTTTAAATCTGCATAATATTTCATTGCATTATATATACCACATTTTGTTTATGCATTCACCTATCAATTGACATTTAGGTTCCTTCCACCTTTCAGCTATTGTAAACAATGATGTTACAACATGGGTGTACAAATACCTGTTCAAGTAGATGCTTTCTTTCTTCTTTCTTCTTTCTTCTTTCTTTCTTTCTTTCTTTCTTTCTTTCTTTCTTTCTTTCTAAATTTTAATTCCATTTAGCTAATATACAGTGTTGTTAGTTTCAGGTGTACAATATCATGGTACATCACCCTGTGTTCATCATTATAAGTGTATTCCTTAATCCCCATCACCTATTTCACCCATGCCCCATCCCTCTTCCCTCTGGTAACCATCAGTTTGTTCTCTACAATTAAGAGTCTGTTTCTTGATCTCTCTCTCTCTCTTCCCCTTTGCTTATTTGTTTGTTTTCTTAAATTCCAAATATGAGTGAAATCATATGGTATTTGTATTTCTCTGACTGACTTATTTCACTTAGCATTATACTTCCTTGGTCCATCCATGGGTTGTTGCAAATGGCAAGAGTTTATTATTTTTTATGGCTGAATAATATTCCATTATATATATGACCACATCTTTCTCCATTCATCTATCACTAGGCACTTGGGCTGCTTCCATATCTTGGCTTTGTAAATAATTCTGCTATAAACATAGGAATGCACATATACCTTTGAATTAGTGCTTTTGTATTTTTTGAGTAAATTCCCAGTAGTGTGATTCCTGGATGGTAAGGTTGTTCTATTTTTAACTTTTTGAGGAAATTTCATACTGCTTTCCATTGTGGCTGCATCTGTTTGCATTCCCACCAATGGTGCATGAGGGTTCCTTTCCTCCACATCCTCGTGAACACCTGTTGTTTCTTCTGTTGCCAATTGTAACCATTCTGACATGTGTGAAGTGATATCTCATTGTAGTTTTGATTTGCATTTCCTTGATGATAAGTGATGATGTACATCTTTTCATGTGTCTATTGGCCATCTGGATGTCTTCTTTGGAGAAATGTCTGTTCATGTCTTCTTTCCATTTTAATTGGATTATTTGGGTTTGGGTTTTGGGTGCTGAGTTGTATAAGTTCTTTATATATTTTGGATACTAATCCTTTATCAGAGATGTCATTTGCAAATATCTTCTCCCATTCTGTAAGCTGCATTTTAGTTTTGTTGATTGTTTCCATTGTTGTGCAGAAGCTTTTTGTTTTGATGTTGTCCCAACAGCTTATTTTTGCTTTTGCTTCCCTTGCCTCAGGAGACATGTCAAGTAGCTGTTCTCAGTTCTTTTGGGAAAATGCCCAGAAATAGAATTGCTGGATCATGTGGTTATTCTATTTTTAATTTTTTGAGGAACCACCATACTGTTTTCCATAGCAGCTGCGCCATTTTCCATTCCCACCAGCAGCGCACATTTCTCCACTTCCTTGCCAACAATTGGTTTTTGTTTGTTTGCTTGCTTTTTTGATAGTTACCATCTTAATGAGTGAAATGGTATCATTGTGGTTTTGATTTTGCATTTTCCTAATGTGTAGTGATGTTGAGCATCTTTTCATGTGGTTTTTTATCATTTGTATACCTTCTTTGGAGAAATGTCCGTTCAAACCCTTCGTTTTTTAATTGAATTGTCTGTTTTTTGTTGGTGGTAAGTTAAAGGAGTTCATTATAAAGTCTGGGTGTTAACCCTTTGCCAGATATGATTTGCAAATATTTCTTTTCCATTCAGTGTGTTGCCTTTTTGTTTTGTTGAAAATGTCATTTGATGAAGATAGTTTTTGATTTTGGTAAAGTCCAGTTTATTTATTTATTTATTTTTGTTGTTTATGCTTGGTATCATACCCAAGAAATATTTTCCAAATCCAGTGTCATGAAGCTTTCCCCATTTTGTTCCAAGGGTTTTATGGGTTTAGGTTTTGCATTTAGATCTTTGACCCATTTTGAGTCTATTTTTGTATATGATGTAAGATAAAGGTTCAACTTCATTCTTTTGCATGTGATTGTCTTATTTTCCCAAAACCATTCATTGAAAAGTCTATCCTTTCATGAAATAAAATGATGTCAGTCCATAGAGGGAAAAAAATAAAAAGAAACAGTACTAAAATAATAAAAAATCAAGTCATAGTTCTTAGGGGGTTTAAAAATGACAAATTTACATTGATCCTGTAAAAATAATTTAAATGTTTTTTTTTAACCCTAATATTTATTTCATGGCTACTGACGAAGAAGTAAGTACTAACACATATTTTTTTAATTACATGTCACATTCTAGGTACTAATATATGTCCTTTACTCCTCATAAACTTATGTATAAGTGCCCAAAATAGAATTTAACCCAGGTCCAACTCCAGACTTTTGTTTGTCTCATATAGCATGGGAGCAATTTTTAATATAAATGTGACTGTGTGTTTGTGCATATGTACATATATACATACATATATGTATATGTACCTACATGCATACATATGGAGAAAACAAACCATCAAACTTATTTTAAATATGAAGTATATACCTAAAATATCAGAAATGAATAAATTTGGGGGAGAGCAATTTATAATTGGTTGCAAGGCTTGAGGGTTTCTGTGTTAGTCATCCTTTCCAAATGGCTGTAATATTTAGAATGCCCAGTCTTGGTTTTTTTCCCCTTCTCAGATTACTTTGTGACCCTCTTTCTGTTTCAATACATCATTGATAATAGCACTGAATTGGAACTAATGGGACAAAGAGAAGCTGCAAATGTGGTGTTCCAAGTTAAAGGGGAATAAACACAGGCCTTTCACTTGGAGTAGTTGATGGCGCTTCAGAAGCACAGTCTTCAAACCTGACTGCCAAGTGATCTACTCTGAACATATCCCTCAGTTTATCTTCGGCTCTTCAGGCACTAGGCAGTATTTACGGGCAAACCAAAACAGAATGAGTGTCCTTGATTTTTCAAGTATGGATGCATTTAGATGATTCTTTGAAATGTGTTCTTATCAGTTTGTATTGATAAAATTTTTTAAGAGAAAAAGCAACTTGAGTAACGATTTTGGTATCAGTCTTTCTCTGAGTGAAGCATTTATGTCAATCTACAGGGAGGAAAGTGTTCGGAGGCTTGTCTTAAAAGGCTAGATAGGAACCCAGTGCCATTTGGTGCTAGGCCCTGCTGACAGATTTACTGCCTGCGCCGAGCTGTGGCTGCAGCATGATGGAAGTGGCAGGTGAGGGCCGCAGGAAAGAGGATTCCCATGCTCTGTGTGTGTGTGTGTAACTGGCAGCATCCAGGGTCATGGAGGGGCAGGCCTGTGTTTACAGTCAGGATTTGTGGGGGGAAGAACGTTATTTTTCTCTTATCCCTTACAGCAAAGAGCTCCCCTCATTTCTTGGCCAGGAGACGTTTCCAAATGACCAGACCAAAAGATGAGCATGGGCTTTAGAAATAGGGAAATGATCACGCCTTCCACAAGTTCTGTAGCATGAACAAAAGTCACAAATGCCAAAAAATTAAACTAATCTCTCCCCTCCCCTGTGTTAAATAAAAGACACTTGATGTAAGCTAATGGCAGTTCGGGCATGGATATGATGTTTTCTTTCTGTAGGTAACAGGCTATGCAGAATTTCAAAATTACTCAGTTCATAATGAATTAAATTTCAACCTAAGAACTATACTGAGTAATTGTTAGAGACTTACTTCTGAAGCACAGTAATGTGTAAATTTATTATAAATGGTAAATGCATTCAAGTTCAGATGAAAAAGGGACTATTTCAGTAAGTGCAACTGTGGAATCAAAGTATCTCATGGACAGAGAGATTGTGTGTAAGTGTATATAGACCAAAATTGGAGCTAATGTGTCAGTGCAAAGAGAATTCTGCACAGTGCTGGAAAGCATTTCCTTTGGTGTGTGTTAAAATTCCTTTTTTTCTTTTTAAGTTTTATTAATTTATTTGAGAGACAGAGAGAGAGAGTGCAAGGGAGGGGCAGAGAGGGGGGAGAGAGAATACCAAGCAGGCTCCGTGCTCTCTGTGCCTCCCACCCATCTGCCCTGATGCGGGGCTCAAATCCACATACAAATGGAGAGGGATCGTGACCTGAGCCGAAACCAAGAGTCGGGCACTCAACTGACTGAGCCACCCAGGCGCCCTGATGTGTTAACATTCTAAGATGTTCTATACATTACTGACTTTCCTAAAAAGAGAAAAATTTGACCTAATTAGTCAGGGAGCATCTTTACTCCCACCCACAATTTAAATACATCTTCAATATTTAAAATTGGTAATTTGGTAACTAAATTGATAGTTAATTTTTAGAAGTTAAAAATACCTTTGATATTTTAAATCGGTAGCTAATAAGGGAGCAAAGTTTTATAGAAATATATTGTGTAGTCAGATTGGCTGGTAACTATTCTGATACAAATACAAGATGTCTTAATTCAGTTTCTTTGTTTTAATATCAATTGTTAGATTACTTGATCCTGTCCTCCATCCACCAGGTCTCCTTTCTTTCTGAATCCTCAGTACCCACCCTGGAGCCTGGAGTCTGTCCCACAGGTGCTTAGTGAGTGCGTATTAAATCTGTGTCTAAAAAGAAACTTCTCAAGCATTTGTGCCACTGCTTTTGTTCTTTTGAGTCCTAGACTTGCAAAGCCAACCTCACTTTGTGGCCCACTTAAAATGTTTATATGTGCCTTGATGTGCCCAGAAAAGCAACAGAACTGATTTTTCTTGCTGATAGTGGATGTGTTTATGGCAGGGTGCAGTTTTGAAATCATTTGACAATAATACTGAACTGCTACCAAGAATGGGGGTTTGCAGAGCAGCTAAGTTTTAATGAATTTTTGTATTTAACACTTGGAGTTGTATGGGTTGGTGTGGTAGATGGGGATGGTGTTACAAGTTAATGAGTTATGAAGAAACTCCTGGACACAGAGGAAAAAGACCTAGACAAAGAGATTTTAGGGAAATTCAACTGACCCATCTGTTGTTAAGGGTCTGTACTAAAATGAAAATAAAAATCCCTAACATGGCACTTTTCACATGGCATTGTAATTATTTGTTTATGAATAAAGTTTACTTTCTAACTTTTTTTCCAAATCTCTCTCTCTGAATAACGTGTGAGGTTTACATGTCTAATTTATCTTTATCCAGTATTAGTGCCTGACTTTAACAGATCCTCAACAATTATTGATTACATCAATAAAACAAATGAGTGCGATTTCATAGTCAGTATTTGGAAAACCACATGTGTGTGGGTGTATGGATTTACTTATATATAATTTCATATAATTACATATGTTTTTAATATGGTATACATATATGATGTTGCTGTGTTTTGTTTTGCTTGTGGCTCTTGTTCATAGAATAATAACATTCAGTGCAATGGGCTAGTTGAAAACTTAAATGAAGATAAATTCAAGATTAACTATCCAAGAGCTTGAGAGTTTGCAAGACTGATGTATAGTAATGTGTCAAAAGGTTTGTATCTCACTGATTTGAGTTTAGTGATTCTTGGAATGTTTATTCTCTATGGACATTTGTTGCTCCTATATTTTGGAAATAAAATAGAAAAAAATACATCCATTATCATTTAGAATGATTTCACTGTTCATGAAGGAAGAATTGGGCTTAAAGCCATTTATCTACCTTAGTGTGAGAAGAAGGCTCGAACCATCTGACATTTTGTTGTTTATGGAAGCTAATAGTACATGGCGTCACTGTATGACCTCCACCCCCCCATGCAAAAATAACTCAAAATTTAGGCCTCAATTAGAGAATGTAGATAATCTGACTAGAATACACCTGCTCCTTACCAGGCTACCTGTTCCTAGTAAAAAATAGAGTTAAGCGGTTTTAAGCATGTTTCTTTCAGAACCTGAGAAAATGGAATGGAAGAAGGCCAGGGAACTTGCCTTTTCTCACGTGCCATGGACCTTTAGGGCACAGAGCTCTCTGTTTTTTATTGAACTAAGTCTATTTCAGCTGCTTTGATCCCTTTGTCTTGAGCAAACTTGTTACATACTTCCTGAGATGTATTTTTCTTATCACATCATGTTAGGTCATTTTTAATTATCAAATAGTTTATTTGAGACTTCATCAGAGTGACAAGTTGCTTATTTTACCTGGGTGTGGGATAAGTTGAATGGAATGTCCAGAATGCATACAGTTGGAACCACAACATGTACTTTTCGCTGGAATTGTACATCATTTCTGCATTTGAGCAAATAAGCATGGGCGCATATTAAAGTTTGGAATTCAGTAGGATAGCTGCTTGTAATATAAAGTTTAAACTTAGTAAATACTACATATAGCACAAACTGTAATCATATTATATAGAAGGGAGTATTGTGTGGATTTTGGAAAGGAGAATTCAAGTCTGTAAGCCAGAACTATTCACAGTGCCTCTGTCCCCCTTCCCCATGGAAGGGTTAGTTCTAAAGTCCATTTGTTGTCCTTAATTATGTCAATGGTCAATATCAATTTTCCAGTAAGATATTAAACAAAGGTAAATAAGGACTCTTCTCTAGGTTTGTTTACTAGGAAGCTTTTGACAGAGCTATTGAAGAGTTTGTTGGGAAAAGCCTTAATGAATTTAGCCTGCAATTTAAGACCAATTTATTTGAGCAAGCTTATGTGCATCCATATTGTCAGCAAAGTGATATAATGTCACTCATTTTCCATCATGTTCATTGGTGACGTCAGAAGAAATGCTATTTAGTTCTCAATACTATCGATTTATACTTTACTATCCACAAATCTCCTATTGCATTTTTTTCTAATAAGCCAGAAGATTAATAAGAAAGCTGACTCAGGAGCTGTTACCGGGTTCTGGCTAGGACAAGTTTTAACTGCTTGGCTTTTACAAGTAGATCTGCAGTAGAAATATATTAATATAGTACAGAGTCTTTTTTAAATTTATTTTCATTTTATTAATTTGAGAGAGAGAGAGAGGGAGAACAGGGAGGGGCAGAGAGAGGGAGAGAGAATCCCAAGTAGGCTCTACACTCAATATGGAGCCTGATGAGGGGCTTGAATTCACGAACTGTGAGATCATGACCTGAGCTGAAATCAAGAGTTGGAAGCTCAACTGACTGAGCCACCCAGGTGCCCCAATATAGTAGTACTGAGTCTTAATGGAGAAAAAGTAATTCCACTCTGTTAATAAAATGCCTTACAATTTTCATGTTGCAGGTAATAATTTGGGGTAAAATTGAGCAGAGTAAAATAATTCTTCTTGATGCAGACTTGAGCCCTGAGGTATTTTAAAAAGACAGGAGACACAGTCACAAGTAGGTCATTTTCACCAAACTTCTTTGTCCAAGATCCATTTTTAAATACAACATGTGTTACTTTGAAGGGGCACTTGAAGAAATTTGTAACTTCAATGTTACCTTGGAACACTGTGTGTGTAAATTATGTAACTAAAAATTCTATTTTCTAAAGCACCGTATTTTCTGGCTTTCTTTAAAAGAAGTTAGTTTCACAGAAAAATACATTTCCACAGAGTCCTTGAAAGTTTTAAGTTAAATGTTTGGTTTTTGTCCAAAGAGCAGTCTCAAGACTATAATTTTTGTATTTTTATACGTAATAGCAGTAAACTAGATGGGAGGGAATGGGATTACCATTTACCACCACTACCCAAGCTTGATGTGAAGCTTGACGTACTTCCATTTGTTTTGTGTAAAGTGTACCTCTATTTACCAAGTATTTCTATTAAGTACTGAGTCCTGATTGTCGGTCAAAACTTCGCTGAAGAAATAAGTTGATTAGTAGGATTTAAAAAGCAGAAACAAGAATAAAGTCAAATTTCCAAATGGAGGAATTGATCTCTATGAGAAAGACAGCCTTTTGAGACTTTTCAAAAGAATTGGGTGTCCGAGGCACTCTCCTCTCAGATTGTTGAGCATAGCAGTGTCTGGTTGGAAAGAATCTCACCATGACACGTACGTGGCTTGTGTGGTCATCTCACTGTGATCCGAGAAGTTTCTGCTTACTGTGGTGGCATGCTATGTTCCGCCTTGCTGCAGCCTTATGCAATGGGTTGCCTTTTATTTCAGAAGACTTGTTTCGCCTACAGACTATTGAACAGCTACTTTGGCACCTACTACTATATGAGTGTTATTCACTTATATTTGTCCAGGATTTTAGAGCAGTAGTCCTCCACGTGTGGCACTTGGTCCAGGACTTATCAAAATGCAAATTCCCAGGCCCCACCCATGACCCACTGAATCAGGAACTCTCAGAGTGGGGCCCACCTATCTGTGGGTCAACAAGCCCTCCAGATGATGCTGAGGTACCCTAGAGCTTGACAAAAATGAACTTGGGGTTTTCACTTTGGTATTAGGTGATAGGGCACTGATTTTGTTTTTAAAGTTTAGGGAAGTCTATTGATATGCTCAAGCTCACTCAAATCTAAGTGGCAGAATTTGGATTTGAATCATATTCTCTGTGCCCCAAATCTTATCATTCTTTCCATGCCATGCTTTCTACCCACACTTGTCAAGTTGTGGTAACTGGGGGTTAGGGAACAGACCCAGGCTCTTGCCAAACAACTTCATGATGGTGAATGCTGTCTGGACTCTAGGAGTAACTGGCTTAAAGGGGCAAGATTATTTTACTTCCCTTCAGTGGGCAGGGAGGAAATATGAATCTTAGTATAACTGTAATTCCTGTAAAATCCAGGGAATCAAGTCACAATCCTGGAGACACCAGAGAGGGGATGCTAGTTCTCTAGTGAGATGCCTGCCACATTGGCCATATTTATTACCACGTCCAAGATTTTCTCGTTGCAGTGATGATAGGACGCGAGGGACATTTATGTCTCTATACTGAAAGTGTGAACTCACCTGGGCAATAAGACACAGTACAGAATAGTTAAATGAGGTGATTTAATTTATGACATACAACATTTGTTTGGAAAAACTGATTGTGCTTTACTTTTTGTGCTGATGTCACTTCAAAAACAATCCTAACAAATTCTGTTTATCACTAAGTTTCCCCAACTCTTCTTTCCTTTTGATTTCTCTTAAGGAAAGAAAACCTTAAACACTAAAGAGAAAGATAATCAAGTTTCTCTCCTTGTAAAAAATTATTTAGTATAAAATATATTATATATATATATATTCAATATATATTAAAATGTGAAATACCCAAGTTTCTCAAGTTTCTCAAAAATGTTGTTTTGTAATGGAAGCAGAGGACTAATTATAGTAAATGTTAAGGATAAGTCATAAAATGCTTCAAAACTGGGTTTTGGTTAGCATTTTTAACAGGTGATTCTCTCCTATTTCCCAATTTGTAACTTCAAACCTAATTTCCAAAAAAAAAAAAAATGCACAATATCTGGAAAAGAAGAACAATTTCTTATTATTCAGTTTTTACAGTGTGGTATTCAAAATGAGAATGATAGTGATTATGATATAATTTATATAGTACTTTTTAATTTTTAAATAATTTCCACCCACATATTTTTGTTTAATTCATAAAATAAAAGTATGATTTAATTTTTGTTATGTCTTACTTGATAGGTGAAGATACTAGGACTTAAGGGAGTGACATGAATTTTCAAAACTGAGTAGCAGCTTGGACCCTCTGACTTAAAATCTCATTCACTTTCCACCATACTGAACCTACCACAAAGGACACCATGAGCCATGCTTCTTGGCTGTAAATGATTGGAAAGTTTACTAGTTAATGTATAAGGTATTTATTTATATCTCTGATAAACTTTTATTTAAAAAAACTATAATATGTCTCAGTTAAAAAAAAATCTATACTATATCTTCTTCCATTTTGTCCTTGAAGGGCAGTGATTATTTCATAGATAACTTTGCTAATATTCAAAATCCTTGTATTTTAAAAATTATGATAACTTACTCCAAGTAAATTGCTTCTACTGTGACTTTATATTTACAAAGCATTTCAATGGAGTAAATCACACTCAAAATTTATCTCCTCCTTAGTATGTTTCCTTCTATCTTTTTCTACCTGTTCCTACCTTCCTTCCATATCCTATAATTTAGGATCCTGAGTTGTGGAGACAATTGTAAAAAAGTTGAAAACTCTAAGATTTATTTCATCTTTAATAGTTTTGATTCTGCTTTGTGTTTCTCATATAACTGGCAAATAAATAAATAAATAAATAAATAAATAAATAAATAGTTTGAGCAGAGAGACTCACTGGTGTCCAAGACTGTAAGCCCCACTCCATATTGGTAGAATGTTCAATTATTGAGTTTTTTTAAAAAAATTAGAGAAGTCTAGAAATTAGTCAAAGGGATGCCTGGCTTATGGATAAAAACTGTAAAAACCATATGAGATAATCTTGCATTTTATTGACAACAGTGAATACTTGATCTGAAGCCAGAATCAGTTACTAAAACAGTTTTAAAAAATTATCTTTAGGGAAAAACTGTGTGTTATCAGTTGAATTAAGCTGCTATTTAAGCAAGCTGTGGCTTTGGAAGCTGTGCTCCTGGCACACTTGACTGAGGAAAATGGGTTAGGAATATTGGAACTGGCAAGTTAGGTATTGCCGTAATCCACTTAGTCTGATGTCTTGTGTCTATCAGAAATCTCTTTTGATTACTTCTAAAAGGCTTCTCTCCTAACCCAAAAAAGAACCATTTTTAGTAATATATCATGTGGAATATCTTACTTTTTTCTTATGGCATTTATACATGTGTAATTATTCCATGAAATGTTATTTCACAAAAGGTTAGCATGAGCTAGAATGGGAAAAAAAACATTCTTTATTTACTGGCCTGATTCTTTCAAGACTGAAACATTTACAAGAGTTCTGTTCTTATTTAGGCTCTGAGAATTACCCAGATCAGTTGACTACCAATGGGCCAATAGGAGAACAGAGAAAAGTATAGCACTTAATACGAAGAACATAAAATCTTGTCAACTTTAACTTGAAGTTCTTGATGTACATCCATGCCAGATTCTATATGAGATAGAATGAAAGTATAGTGCCAGTGTTTCTTTTTGTCCTTATGGAAAGATGAAAAAATGTCATTAGTTTTCTTTTGTCATAGGGAGTTGCTGTGGTAGATGGTGTTATCCAAAAATGGCACAAGCATTATTGCTGGTCCCACGTACTCTTCTAGAACTTTGCAAGCCTGCATCAAGAAGTAAGGTCTGTTCCCCCTTATTTTGAAACTAGGTAGCATTTTGTGCCAGACCCTCCACAGTTGAGTGATAGAGTTCATGGTGCATGACTTTGGAACTGAGGTCATAAGAACAGTAAAGCTTCCTCCTGACTCTCTCTTCTTTGGAACTTTTACCCTTGGAACCTAAACCTCATGTTAGGAAGAAGCCAAGCATCCTCATTAAAAGCCATATCTAGGTGTGCAAGCCACAGCTCCAGATGAGCTCTCAACCAGCAGCCGACATCAGCCCCCAAACATGTGAATGAATCTTTAGATGATTTCTGGCCCTCAGCCTTCAAGCCACCCCATGTGATGATAAGTGGATTAAAAATGAGCTGTTCCCACTGGGCTCTGACTCCACTGCAGATTCATGAGAGTATGAGTATTTGAGGTGGTTTGTTATATGGCAATAAATAAAAGAATGCATGCTCCAGAAAAAAAAAATGTAGCAGCATTTCACATAATCACAATGAAAGAAACAAATTTTTTGCACACATATGAAATATTTGTGAAAACCAGACGTCATAAGGGTCTAGAATGCAACAGAAAATTATATATTAGACAAGATAAGGAAAAATTTCCATCTCTGAACATCCTTTTCCTGTTCTACAAAACAATTCTCAACAGCATTTTATTTATTTATTTATTTATTTATTTATTTATTTATTATAAATGTTTATTCATTTTTGAGAGAGAGAGAGAGAACATGTGCATGCTCACGTGTGGGGGAGGGGGCAGAGAGACAGGGGGACAAGGATCCATAGTGGGCTCTGCGCTGACAACAGGGAGCCCCATGAGGAGCTTGCATTCACAAACCATGCGATCATGAACTGAGCTGAAGTCAGACGTTCAACTGACTGAGCCACCCAGGTGTCCTCAACAGCATTTTAAAGATCATTGCCACTTCTACTTCCCAACGTCCCAGCTCTACCTCTTGGATTTTCTGTTAGTCCTTGTTTGTAGCCTGGATAAGCAACAGTATTTTCAAGAAAAAAACAGATCCTATGATACTCTTTCTAGAAGATTAGCACTAAAAATCCATCAGGTAGATCTGAACTAAAATGGGCTACAAGTCCACCTAACTAAAACAAAGTGGCCTTTTCAGATGCCCCTGAATTATTTCAAGCAGTCTACTAAGTTTAGTTGAATTATGGCTATTTGGTTGATTGGAGGACTTTATTCTTCTTTTTAATAGAAAAAAATTTGTCAGTGGCTGAACATCAATAATGATATGCGTTGATGATTGTGGGGCTTAAGAGTTAATTTATCTAAAGCACTCAATATTCCCTACACAGAGTGAATACTATTTGTGTATACATATATTTTGATTATGATTATGATAGTCAAATCTGTTGCTATTTATTTAAATATTAAAGTAATGCACAACTATGATTCCCTACAGTGGATTAAGAAAGAATTAAAAAAACAAAGTAGTGCATCTACTCTTTATCAAGAAATCAGAAAATTACTCCATGAGCTTTCAAATAAATTAAAACCAGTTTACAGGGATGGTTTTTCTAAAGTTGTGAAGCCATGTTTTGCTTTCCCACTGGAGATTCTGCTGATAGTACATTAGGATTTCCGGAACACCATGCAGTCTTTGTAGCCCAGGATAGGATACACAGGAACCTTCTAATTTTGGACAATTCTGTTGCTTATTTAATTCCTATGTTGTAGTGGCCTGAGAATCTGTAACTCTTAAGGAAAAAAAAAATCAGAGAGCTCTGTACAAAGTTAACAGTTTACAACACCACTCGCTTCTTACAACTGCAGAAATTGGGGTTCCAAAGATCATCCTCAGTTTTGCTAGTTCACTAGAAGGATTCATCAAACTCACTGAAAGCTGTTATACTCACAGTCACAGTTTCTTACAGGGTAAGGATACAGATTTTAAAATGTCAGCCAAGGGGAGGGGTGCCTGGTTGGCTCAGTGTCCGACTCTTGGTTTCCGCTTGGATCATGATCTCAAGGTTTGTGAGTTCAAGCCTGGCATCAGGCTCCGTGCTGACAGTACAGAGCCTGCTTGTGATTCTCTCTCCCCCTCTCTCTCTGTCCCTCCCCCTGCTTGCTCTCTCTTTCAAAATAAATAAACTTCAAAAAACATTTTTTTTTTTGTTTAAATCAGCCAAGGGGGAGAGTTTCACGGGGAATCCAAGAAAATTCCCAACAAGGAGCTTCCAATTATCCTTACTCCATGGAGGCATGGACAGTGTTACTCTTCTGGTGACGATAAGTGACGATACACACGGAGTACTACCAACTGGGGAAATTCAGCTAGGGTTTGATTATGAGTTGATTGCCCAAGTGTCTGATCTTTTTTTTTTTTTTAATGTTTGTTTGTTTGTTTATTTATTTATTTATTTATTTATTTATTATTTTTGAGACACAGAGAGAGTGCAAGCTGGGAAGGGGCAGAGAGAGAGGTAGACAAAGAATCTGAAGCAGGCTCCAGGCTCTGAGCTGTCAAGGCAGAGCTCAACAGGGGCTAAAATCTCAGTAACCATGAGATCATGACCTAAGCCGAAGTCAGATGCCTAACTGACTGAGCCACCTGAGTGCCCCCTAAGTGTCTGATCTTTCTTTAGTCTCTAGCTTCTCTGGAGGTAGAGCTGATACCTTTAGTCTCAAGACTCAGCTGAGGTAGAGTGGATACTGTGTGGCCCAAAACCTCCTTCATAAGTGACATGGTTAGAACGTTCTGTGTGGCCTGAAGCCCCCAGGTTAAAAAAGACACTCCTCCTAGAGGTCATCTCCGAGGAGACAAGCGCAATATATCCAGACCTCTCTTTGGGTAAGACTAATTCTTTTCTACCTGTTCTGAGGTTGAACTAACCTAAGTGACTAAATACCTGGTCTAGTTCTTTCCCCGCACTTCCTGCTAACTTGGTCCTGATCACCCAAGAGGTGTCGTAAAATATGTATTATTGCCTCCTCTTAAATAGTTATTATGTTTTGGTGATAACTTCCAATGCTTTATCAGTAGAGAGACAATGGAAATGTGTGGCAGGTTGGGTTCAGCTTTTCAGCACCTATTCAAAGGTAAATGTTCTGATTCTAATGCAGGAACCTGAGGCCTAACAGTCATTAAGCCATATAGCTTCTCTTTGTCTTTTATATGTTACACCAGCCTTACCCTTATGAATCAATACTGCCTCTTCTTCTCCTAAACACCAGCACCCTCTTGTCTCCTCTTCCCATCACTGTACAAATAAATGTTAATTAGAAAACAGTGCATCAAAATCATTTTTTTTTTTTCCAAAATTGTTTTGGTGAATGATTTGAGTCAAAATTATTAGTACTGAATTATTTGAACTGCAGGTTACCTTGTTTCACTCACTCATTCATTCAGAGTCTATTAATCTCTTGTGATGTTCCAGGTATTGATATGCACATAATTATAAATGCAGTGTATCTCCTCCCTATAGTGGGGAACTTTGTAAAAATACACATGACCTCTCTCTTCATTCTCTCCTCCCTACCTTCCTGTGTTTTGTCAGTCTTTAGGATGGAGTAGGAAGTGCTGGAAAGGTTAATGTATATATACAAAGAGGTCTCTAGAAATGATCCATGCACCTCCTGTCCAACCACTGTGAAGGACTGTTGCTAGAAGTTTCCTGTATGAAGGAGGGAGATGAGATAAAGAAATAACTACAACCCCCCAGGTGAAACACTGATGGGGGATGTTCAACACATTGCTAAATACGTTCAAGTGTTTGGTTAACATTGTCAGAGTGGAGAGGACAAAAAATGTTTTCAGGTACTTGTGAAGTTTGCACTTTGTTTTGGCCCTATGAATTCATGCTTGTGAGATACTTGGCATGGAGTATTTTCAGGATTAGATTGAATGAGGAGTTACTGATAGTGGTGGCTGTTCTAACCATGGACTGACATGTAGTTTCAGAGGAGAATAAACTTCAGTAGCTTTAGTATAGTAGAAATTAAAAAAAAAATATATATATATATATATATATATATATATAATCATTATTTATATAACGCCATTCATAGGCATTTTACTGTAAGCAGAAAAATAAATCTTTTTTTCTTTTTCATTAAAAAGAAATCTATATAGATGTAGCCTAGAGAGGATGAAAGTGTCGGTTTTTACATTTAAGGATTTGTGCTTTATGAGCCTTGATACGTTAATGCTTCCTCTGGGGCTCTTCTGGATGAGCACATTGCACAGGTGGCCCATTGAATTTATGGACACAATAACTAAATGGGAGAAATAAGAGGCCAGAGCATTTGTGGCACATGGGATGCAGCTGGCTTGGCCAGTTAACAGCCAACATAAGTTTTATGTGACATAGTCACTTACTAAAGCACAGGAGACACTGTTTTTCCTGGGACCCCAACCTACTGCTTTTTTCACTCTTCCTTTTCTCTGGCACAGACCAGGAAAGGGCCTGAGAGCTGCTTTGCCAAACTCTGAAATGAGCAAATTAATTTACAATAATTTATAACATTCTGAAGCTCCTTGAAAGTAACATCTGTTAAATGCAACATCACTTTGTAACATTCTAAAACTTCAATGAGTTACACAGTTGAGGGGCTTGGAAACTTGAAAAAGGTAAAGTGGCTGTGTCTGAAGAAAGTTTGAAAAGCCCCAGGGTACTAGTTTTCACAAATTTAAGTGGTTATTTTATCATCTAAATTATAAACACCACTTGGGTGGGGGTGGTGGTAGATAGGGTGATTTGACCAGAATATCCTCCAGACCATTGAGATATCTATTGCCAAATCTTCTTGAGAATAAAAAAAAATAAAAAGTACTACACACACACAGAGACTCTAAAACTTAAGAGACTTAGAATTAGTTACTGCCAAATACTTTTACAGATTCTCCTGACAGTTTAATCTAAGCTAGTGCCATATTCAACACAGTGCTATTTCCAATGAGGGATATGGGTTCTGGAAAGAGAAGAAAGATGAAAACATGAGAGAAATGGAAAAAGTTAGAGAAAGAGTTATATAAATATTACATACATATAATATACATTTTATATACACATAATATATATACATGTATATAAATATATATGTATATATACTTTATGTATATGTATAAAGTATAAATAATACTTTTGCACATTTATGTTCAAGGTAAGATATTAAGATATTAGTCAATTTATTTTTTTCCCTATTATTCCTTGTAGCCAGACTCTAGTGTCCTTGAAACGTTTGTTTAGAGGACAAAAGTGGAAGTTATTCACAAATAACCTGGTTTTGGATTTTGTTTTATAGAAGCTTGAACTCTTTGGAGAGGGAGAAATGAAAATGAGGACATTCTTTGAGGCTGGGGTGGGTCTGGCAGACTTTTGGTCCCTAACTGGGAGATGGAAAGTCCTTAGAGGGCAGTGCTGGCAAGATGGGCCCTAAAAGCGTGTCCTCAGCCTCTGGTTTCCAGCCTCAGCCAAGACTCTGTTGTGTTACCTGCGGCACAAGAGCAGCAGGCTGACGTGGCCCCATCTAAGCTTGGACAAGGGACATTTTTGCACCAACCTGTTCAGAGAAAAAAGCAGAGGAACCTTCATGATTTACTGACATGGCATGGGACCTCTGGACCATTGTAATACTTGAATGGAGTAAGGGAATCCTCCCAATAATAACTGACGAAAAATCCCCTGCATTCCAATGGGATGAGGGTTCCGATTAGGGTGTGTAGTTTCATATTTCTCTCTGCTACATTTGGTTTGTGGGCTTGGGATTTACTTTTCAATAGCTTCCAAGTATACCTTACCCCTTTCTTGTTTTATTTGTAGCAGAGAAAAATATTTACAGATATTTTTAACTCTATCTTTATAGATAGATGTAGGTACAGGTATATATGTGTATATACACACACATAGACATTTTGTTATTTTTAATCTACCATTTCCCACAATTGTAGATGATTTGTTTGGGAAAATTGTCAATTCAATGATAATCTCCTTTCCACAATGAACAATAAAATATAGCTAAAAGTATTGTGGACCTATTGATTTGAGACAAGAGCTAAATCTAAATTTATTCATTATTTAAGATATAAGGTCTATTTAAAAATTAAGAATTTATAAAATTCTTTGGGTTAGATATTTGATATTTTTATGAGCCCACATAATGTAATGGTTAATGAACTTAAACTCTGAGACCAGGCATAACAATTCAATTCTCATTGAGTTGAGATTCAATGCCAGCTTTTCTTAATGCTCTCTATGTAATATTGGGCAAGTTACTTTATGTTTTTCTCAGTTGTGGAGGATCATTGTAAGGACTGATTGTAAATGTGGGGTGAAGCACTTGAACAGTGCCTGCACAGACTTATGTTTAATGCTTAATAATGCTACTAGTTTTCTTGCTACTCAAGAGTCCCACTTACAACAACTTAGGATATAACCATATGAGGCAAGCAATTCATATGTTCCCAGTAAGTCATAATCTTTGGTTCATTTAAGCTAGACCCCTAGGAATTCCTAACTGAACACATTTTAGTATTGTTCTTCTGTGTACCCAGAGAAATAAATCTGTATTTCTTTGGGATGCTTTAGAAATCAAGTGATTTACTCCTTCAAACTGATACTTCTCTAGACTTACAATGAAAAATGAGATGTTTTTATTCTATAACAATACATCAGTATATGTGTTGGCTTGCTTTGTCCAAAAGTAGTAATGGATTGCACTAAATTATTAACATAGTTTTTCAAGTTTTACCCGGTACTTCTACTTATCTGTCTTGAGTGCATGTGTCTATTTGCCTGTGTGCATGTGCACATATGCCCACATTCATGCACCTAAAGAATCTAAAGTTACCTAAGTTCTGTACCTTAATGGATATTGGTGTTATCACATTGGCCTGGTAAACACTGAGCACCAATTTAAAAACTAATTCAGACTACAGAGAACCTATGACAAGATTAGATAGTGCATTATAGAGCATTTTTATGCAATATATGACATAAACTGATGGAAATAATTTTCCTTAAGACGCATCCTGTAAGTGGTCATGTTTGTTCTGCAGTTTTTTTGTTTGCTTTTTTGTTTCTTTCTTGTTTTGTTTTTTTAGTTTATTTATTTATTTTAAGAGAGACAGAGAGCGCGAGCAGGGCAAGGGCAGTGGGAGAGGCAGAGAGAGAATCCCAGGCAGGCTCTTTGAGGTGAGTATGCAGAGCCCGACACAGGGCTTGAACTCACAAAAACGAGAGCTCATGACCTAAGTCTAAATCAGGAGTTGAACGTTTAATAGCCTGTGCCATGCACGTGCCTCCTGTTCTGCAGTTTTTAAAAAATGTTTACTTATTTATTTTAAGAGAGAGAGAGAGAGAACATGTGCATGAGTGGGGGATCAGCAGAGAAAGAGGGAGAGAGAGAATCCCAAGCAGGTTCCACACTGTCAGTACAGAGCTTGACACGAAGCAGGGCTCAATCCAAGGAACTGTGAGATCATGACCTGAGCCAAAATCAAGAGTCGGATGCTCAGCAGACTGGGCCACCCAGGCACCTCTGCTCTGCTGTTTTTAAAAAATATATACTCTTAATTTTAATAATATGATGTCCATCAGATTCAAGATATTTATTGGAGTTATTTTTACCTGGGAATTTATTATTGCTCATAAAAATAATTAGTTAGAATAACTGAACAGGTACAATGGAGTGAGAACTTTACACTGTTAAGTAACAATTTATTATGATTATATAGTTCAAACATACAAACAACTCACAAGTTTTTTTTTTTTTAATTTTTTTTAACGTTTATTTATTTTTGAGACAGAGAGAGACAGAGCATGAATGGGGGAGGGTCAGAGAGAGGGAGACACGGAATCTGAAACAGGCTCCAGGCTCCGAGCTGTCAGCACAGAGCCCGACGTGGGGCTCAAACTCACGGACTGCGAGACCGTGACCCGAGCCGAAATCGGCCGCTCAACCGACTGAGCCACCCAGGCGCCCCACAACTCACAAGTTTTTGATGAGATGGTCCTTCCTCACTAAAAATGGGTGGGCCACTTGGTCAGATGGAGTTGGCAGTGTGGCTTCTCCACTGACTGCGCTGGAAGGTTTGTTTTCTTACATAGAGCTGTTTCTCCTCTTGCAAGTGTTCAGAGCTCTGTCTTTGAGGTTTTCTCTGTGCTTCCTGTTATCTTCCAGATCTAGGCAGAGGCTGGACCATGGGAAAGTTTGCTGTGATGACACGTGCTGTCCGAGGAACACATTCTTTTTACCCTGGAAATAATGACTCTCTTTGAGCTACAGTTTATTTTCTGTCTCCTGGAGTTCATGGCAGTGGTGGGAGGAACTCAGCATGTTCTAGGTCAGGGATGAAAAAGATTTTTACTGAAAAAGATTTTTATTTTTCTTGAAAAATTCATGGAGAAAAAAAGGAAGAAAGGAAGGGAATGTGAGATTGCAAAATCAATTGTTTGAGTTGAAAATATTGCCTTGAATAGTTTCTTAAGGCTCATGGAGAATTAGTTTGTGGTAGCAGAATGAATGACTCAAAAAGGTCAATATCCAGTAGATTTCTCATGGAGTTTTACTAATCTAGGTAATGCATTATCATATTATTGGGAATATATGATTGCAAAGAATAGTTAATAGATAAACTCTGCTTAATAAAGAGAGTTTAGCTACTGAGCAGAGTCAAATAATAGATTCTTCCAATTTCTAAGAATTTATCCCAAAACAAGAGTGTATGCACACACTTGACTATATCAACTTGCTTACTGTAGCTTTATAGTATGTTTCTCTAGCTGATAGAACAAATTTCCCAGTACCATTCTTTTTTTAAAAATGTAAATTATGTATTTATTCATTCACAAAATCTGTAACTCTGTCATATTCCATCACCTTTGTCATAAATTATATTTTTATTTAAATTATATTAAATCTACAAATAAATATAGTAGAATTAAATCTGTACAGTTTTGAGATTTTCATCTAAGAATACTGAAATATTTTTTAACATTGAGGCAATACATTATATCTAATGCTGTCCAATTTTATATTTGTGGTTAGGCTCATTTTTATGCTTATCAAAATCATGTATTTTTCTGAGAGAGAGAGAGGGTGCAAGTGAGTGAGGGACAGAGAGAGAGAAAGAATCCCGGGGTGGGGAGAGCAGAAAGAGAGAGAGAGACGTGGGGTTCACCTGGAGCAGGGCTCATGTTCACCCAAAGCGGGGCTTGAGCTCACCCGATGTGGGACTCGAACTCAAGAACCATGAGATCATGACCTGAGCCGAAGTCAGATGCTTAATGACTGAGCTACCCAAACACCCTATCAAGATGATTTTTAATCTTATACATCAAGTGTATAACAATCTGCTTAGCTTCAAAATTTTGATGAGGATGCCTTTGTATGTTTAGCAAATTTAAGTTTAAAGTGTTAACAGCACAAAGCCTTGTACACAAAGCTATAAGATGCCCTAAATTTAATTGATTTGTGATCCACTTAAGGGTTTTAAGTAATCTCTGTTACATAATTCTTAACTCTGTTTAACATAAAAACTATATTTTTAATGTAGAATTTAATTTTAAAAACTCATTCAGATATCATTCAGGAATCTTTATCGTTTCCATGTCATTTTATGTGGTAATAATTTTTATACTATTCATATATAAAAGTATTGATTATTGATATTAATATTTGGCAGAATGCCCAATAAACAGGTTTCACTTCCTAAATACAGTAGTAAGTATTAACTCCACCCTACAAATAAACTCAACATTCCTCTGCTCCCTTTTCAAAATCTCACCCTTGCTCAATGGCTCTCATCAAATCTCTTCTATTGAGTCTGTTCCTGCGTGGCCAGTTTGTCCAATATTTGGCACAGTTGCTGAGGCAATGAAAGTCAATTTTGACTGCTTATTAAGGACCCATAAGTCTTGTGATGAGGAAGGGATTAGGAATCGATCTGTCGCTCTCAACTTCAAATCTGATGTTCAGTAGATGAGCTCTGATTGCACTAGCTTGCCTTCTTTCTAACTAACTTCATGTGGATCCCGTGATTACTAGTTTATAATCCAAGTACAACTGAAAATGAAATCTCGTCCTGAATATCAGGCTGATTTGGGCCCTACCCTCACTAAGCCTTTATTTCTAAGAACTTGAATTCTATATTTCACATCCAGCCATGCTGGCTGAGGCATTGACTCATTCTATTTTCTCCTTCTACCTCATGTCAAGATACTACTTGCCTACAGATAGGGATTATAGCTTCCCAGATTCATGTCATTATTACCTTACCTTCTAGAATGTACTTTGTATATTGTCAATTTGAATGAACTCCAGGTCATGAATCCCCCTCTTAGGCATTTGGTTTACAGTGTTGGTAATTCTGCTTGGGTTCCACTCCAGAGTCATTTCACTTTTCACAGACTCAGAATTATTGCAGTTCTGGATATTTGTTTTTTCATGCCAGCCTACTGCTCAGGTAACTTTAGACATTTTATCTGAGACAGTGAAGATGATGAAATTGCCATGTCTTCCTGAACAATTCTAGCTTAATTATTAAATTATTGTCTTTCATTCAGTTTTCAGTTCAATTACAAACTTTCAAAGGATAGGAATTTTGTGTTATTGTATCTCTTATTGTTGTAGCAATCATATATTTTTTTTCTGAACAGATCCAGATACATGATTTTATAAAAAATCTGGTATCCTTTAAAATTAGAACATGGATTATTAGAAATAGAACCTGACACTGTATTCTGACTAGTATGGTTATCTTATTTCTAGCATAGTTTCTTGTATGCAGTTTTCAAAATTTGTTTCTTGGTTAATATGTATGAATACTGCATAAGATGCATTGTTAAAAGAAACATCTTTTTTTTTTCTTAGATTGTTTAAAATTGCAATTATCATTCTCAGAGAACTTTTGAACAAATTGCTCTGTTGAAAATTCTTAGCATGCATGCATTCTGTCAGGAGGACCTTAAATATTCTGTGTATAAAATAGTCTTTTCAATATGGCACCTGAAGGGGTCACTCATACACAGGACAAATAATACTCTCAGTGGCAAAGACTCTTGATTTGAATAGTAAAATGTCTTTGAGTGGTGCTAGAAACATTTGTGTGACTTCTGAGGACAGAGGAGTTGAATTCCTTCTGGAAATAAATGTTGTTTTCCTTAGGAACTTAAGGGATATTCTTATCAACTTTCAAAAGTTCTTATTTCCTTGATATTTTCCTAGAAACTTGTTTTAAGGATAGCAATGAAACCCAGAGAACATAAGCATTAGAGAGATTAGACTTTCAAAAGGTTTGAAGGGAATGAGGGTGAAATTTTTTCAGGCTTTTATCCTCTATTTTCTCATGAAGAAAGTATTTTTTAGGAGCAGGATTGAGAAGGGTTACAATTGCACAGCATATCTTTTTTTTTTTTCCAGATCTAAATTTACTTGTATTTTTATTATCCAAAATATAGCTCAAGAAAGTATACCCTTGTTTCATGGTTTATTACTGATTTCACCCTAGGCAAAAATGAATGAAAACAAGCAGCTTTTAGCAATTAGATATTGCTATGGTGAAATCTTTTCATAATAGTGATATTTTTTTCCCATTAAGAAAATGGAATTGATTAATTTCACACAAAGGGAGATTGCTTGGAGAATTCTATCACTTATATGATTGTTGTATACTTAACTTATTCTTTTTTTTCAAATAAAATGTGTTTGCTTAAAAATCTTAGCACAATGAATATATGATAAAAGTTCTAATTGCTTTTGAAATACTTTAAGTCCATCTGTGGCTAAAAATTAGATGAAAAGTCCAATTTTTCTACACTTTCACTGAGTAGGTTTCTTTATTTCTAAATTTAAATTAAGGTTGACATCTTAAAGAACTTTTATAGAGAAAAGTATGGTCACATTTCTAGGTTCCTTATGTTTGACACTTGGATTTCTTCAAGCAAGCAATACTCATTGATTACCTAGAAGGTTTCTTTATGCTTTGTTAATTTGATAGACCCAGCAATTTATTAGGTGTTTCCTGTTTTTAACTGTAGTCTGATTCTGAAGGAAATGAGCAGTGTCTGTGGCACAGCAGATGAGTCTGTGTCTGATGAGAGCCATGTGGGCCAAACTCTCATTTTTCATAAGTGCTGTCATTTTACAGATGTATGACCTTTTTCTTCTTTCTTCGGAGAAGGAGGGGCTGGGGGAAGAAGATAATGCACAGGGTTCATTTGAGAAAGTCTTGTAGGCAGATACACAAATCATGTCATGTAAACCAGAACAGGCAAAGGAAACCTCACATCTCTTTTCCGAAGACAATAACAGATAGGACAGAGAAAGATGGAGTCAAAGATGATTAGGAAAACAGGAATGGTTAATGGATAACAGCAACGTGGCGCCAAGCTGTTCATTCCATGTCATAAAGATATGAAGCCACACAAACAGAGGCCAGGTAAAAGGTCTCTGAATGCATATCCGATCAATGCACATGTAGATCTGTGCTTTGAGACTATTTGATGGAGAATAATTTGAAGCATGGAGAAGTTACTGAAAACGCATGAAGCTATTCTTTCCTTACACGTTGCAGCACACACCCAGAGCTGGCTTCATGGACGTATAGTGTCATCCAGGCAGCCACACAGGTCTCTCCACTCATTTAATGCTCTGCTATTTTCCTGCATTTTCATTTTGCACTGGGTCCCACAAGTTTTGTAGTCATTCCCGAGCCTGCCTAATAGGGTTTGAACATGTATTTCTTATGTTTTAGTACATGACATTTTACTTTTCAATTCTGAAACCATAGATTCACCTGGTCCTTGAAACTAAGGTGGTTTAAATGCTCATCATGATGGTCAGCAAGGAGATCTCTTACCTATTTTCATACCTAACATCTGACCCACCTTTACTTCCTCTAGGCTTAGGAGGTTCATTTAAGCAAGGCTACATTTGATAAAAAGCTGACATATCTGAAAGACTTTCACATCACAACTCATGTTTATGATAGAATGAAAAAAATGAAAAAAATTCTTAGATTGTGTTCCTGAGTAAAAACTCTATATTATATTCTCTAGACTTGAACTCACACACACACACACACACACACACACACACACACTCTTATACATCCATCCATACATAGTTAGGAATGTTTAGTGATAAAAGCTACATATGATTTTAAAAAACACAATTTTATTTCACAATATAAAAACAAACTGGATCAAGCCTAAAGATTTCAGACATACGAAGGGCCATAACTTCATAATATCTCTTTATGGAAATGTCTCCACTATTTCAAGTCTTCATTTGAAATAAACATTCTATAATGTTATCATCATACCATTAGAAAGTGTTCATTGAGAAGAGTATTAGTTTTTACTTTACTCTTGCTAAAATATTTTGTAATATTGAGCCAGTTTCTGTTTGTGAGCGTTTACGTTAGGCCTAACAGTGAGTCCTGTTGCTATAATGTGAAGTCAGTTTCTCATTTTATTCTGGAGAACTTTTTTGTTCAATTCATTTACTTGGTCCTGTGATAAAATGAGATATGAATGTAACTGATGAAAGCCCAGTGAATTATCTCGCCTGGGGTTTATTTGACTTCATTATTAAAGGGAATTCTCTAATCTGAGCTTCTCAGGAGCAGTCTCCATCCATTTCACGTACATTACAAACTGCACTGGGAGCCTAGCCTCATCCTCCTCCTGTCCCTGACGCAGGAGATAATGTTTATTTTGGGGTGACTACAAAGGGAGAATCTCTTTCCCTTTTGTTGATCTTTTTCAAAAAGAAGATAACACACAATGCAGCTACACAGATCGTATCTATTGATAAATGGGAAGAAAAACTCTGCTATCAATTAAATCAACTTTATACATTCATCTTAAAGAGCATTCAATCAATCCAAATGCTTTCCGGCAGTGTCCAAGCAGAACATTAAATGACAGTTGCCAAGCAATTTCTATTTTACAAATCAATTCCATACTAAGTGGAGGTATATGGCCAAAACGACTAATCTATTACATAGTTTTTTAAAAAGACCTTCCCTTCCCCCAACCCAAACTGTTAATTATTGCACAGTCAAGGCTGCAATTAAAGGCTGGAGAGATTTGTCTAGTGAGATAACAGAGGGAAGAAAACAAGGACACAATCTCTCTGGGCAGTTACATCACACTTGATAGCTCTCTCATGGATGCTATTGTGTTTGTTCCTTCATAGAATGTCCTAGTCAATAGATATGTAAAAATAAAGAGCAATTGAGATGTACATCTGCCTGATTATTGGAGAGGAATACATCCTATGAAAGGCCTAAAAGATTCTCCTCTACCCAATCATGTCAAACACAGCCCTTTCTCTTTTGTTAATGTCTCTGGATAATATCATTGGTTGGAATACAACTATTCAATCACTTATTTCTTGTAAGATAAGGGACTATAAACTCACTTAACACAGACATAGCAGTTCTTCTAAGGAACAAGTAAGATTTTCTCATAAAATTTAATTTATCCAGCAGACTTGAGCTAAGACTATAGAAAGATATTTAAGAGCAAAGATAAGTTTCTTATAAAATACCATTTTATTTCCATTATAAAACTTGAAGGCTCTAAACTTATAGCTCTAAATGACTCTGGTTTGTTTCAGGAAAAATCTTTTCCATTACTTATAAAAAAATATGTTCAGCTAATTTTCATCTTTCCTATTTCAATTTTAAAATCATCTATTTCTGAAAATAAATTTTTCTTCATCTTTTCTTTTTTTAAAATGATAGTCAACTTCTTGTTATAATCTTCTGGAGCCACAGCATTTGAAACTGGATAAATAAACTCTAATTCATTTTTAACTTTTCTTTTGAATTGTTTCTCATTTATCTAATCTCTTTTAAGAGTCTCCATTGTGTATTTAGTTTGGGTACACTTATCCATTTATCTTATAGCAATACTGTCCATCTTGATACAGGGGGCATTGATTAAAGTCTACCTAGAAATTAAGTACTTTCTCCTTTTAATAGTTATTGTGTTATAATATGGTTTCTATATACTTGACATTAGAAATAATACATTTTCATCTATTTGTTGAAATCTCCATGAAATATATGAAGTACTAAAATGATAGATACATCATGGCGATGTTTTGAATTGAGTCTCAAGTTAGGTCAAAAAGATATTTAACAGATTTTTTTGATAAATGTAACTATCATAACTACATACTTGTATAGTTTTACAACTTAGGGGAAACATTTTTTCTTGCCATAAAGATTGAAGATGGCCTAAGGAAAGTATGACATAGCCCCAAAATAAAGTGTTAAAGGAGTAAGGAGTTGAGAAAGGTTGGGCTTACACTTAACTTGCTGCCTGTAATATTTTAGTAAGATTTAGTTAGGTTGAGACCCAAATAATGTTTTTGCTTTTATTAGTTCATAATAAATACAAATAATTTTAGAAACTAGTGATGGAATTTGAATGAAAGGGCTTTATGTGAATCTAAAAACCCTATCTGTGAATATTATACAAGAATTGATCTTTCTGAGATTTTAGACTTTTCAGTTAGGTCTGATATGTATGTATATAGATTTATGTGAAACGTGAAAACACTGGGCTCTCCTAAGTGTGGAATCTTCTTGAGCCATTTTAATAGGACCCACTTAATCTTTCCTTTATAATGAGTCTTCAGAAAGGCCTGTAAGATCCCAATTTAAGGCTTAAATTGCTACCCACACAGATTCTAAGTTATTTAGAAAGCTCAGTCTTATCACTAGGATAGAGCATATTCCAGCTTTTCCTTCTTAATAAAGGCAATGACATAATCTAATAGGATGTTGAGAGTTGAATCCTATTTTGTGTAATATCTGCTAGGCAGCAATTCTGAGTTGAAATAATGTAGCAAACTTTCTGCACTAAAGAGTGATATATTTTTTAGGCTTTTTTGTGCAGGAAGTTGAAAACAAAATACAAAATAGTATGCCTATTTTGCTTAACCATAGGATTGTAAAATTTAATATTCAACCAACATGCAAATTAGAAAATAACATCCTAGGAACTGGTCAATCAAAAAAAAAAAAAAATCCCAAGATTAAACAATTTGTTTGATAAGCATTCAAAGAGACCCCCCATATTCTTTCTCTTTTTGGCACAGATGTTTTCCTTCTTATCTTCTCAGGCCTAAGGCATTTCATTTGCATTTTATTTGCCTTTTGTTCTTAATAGGAAGAAAGAAAAAGCAAGGAGATAAGAGAAAGAAAGAAAAAAACAGTTCCAGATATCTAGCAGTAACCAATTCCTTGGTGTTAGTCTGTGCTTTTGAATATTTTATAATTTATAAACTGAAAACACATTATGCTCTGCTTTTCAAACAGGCCATGTCACATGCCTTTCCTAAACCTTTTAAGACATAAGGCTTGTGACTGGGATAAAAAATATGCATTCTTTATTTCTCCATATCTCCTGCGGTGCTACGTTGTGGGATTGGAAGAATAGAAGAGGTTAGAAGGAGGTCTGAAGTGCCTGCTAATCATTTACAGAGGCAAAAAAACTGATTTTTAACTTTTTACTTTCATTGGAAAAAATATATGTTAATACTTTTAAAATATCAAGAGAGTGTATGTTAGCTTGAGAAGTCCTTTTCCTGACTGCTTAATCATCATTTGGACACATATTTTTAGAGATGCTGCTAAGAGATTTGTTGAACCTTATTGAAATAAAGCCAACTCATCAATTCTTAACAGGAATATAAGTTGATTCCTAATAACTTCTGGAATGTAAAAGAAATGCTGACCTTTAGTCTAGATGTCAATGGAAGCAAAGTCAAGAGCCAGAGAGTTTTGGTAAGAAATTTATACATTGCTGATAAGAGATGGAGATTGTCTCTGTGTTTCATATATTGGAATCCAAGGTGGTGTTTCTAGTTCTGCTTTTGTAAGACCAAGACCAGTCATTTAACCTCCCTGTCTTTTAATTTGCTTTGCATGCATGAGAATTTGTCAGCTTATTGTTTTTCTAGAGACAAAATGAATGCTGTATTAATGTAGCATACTGATTGCTACATGTATAATATAAATGATTTCAATTTGCTAAGAGAAAACACCCCAAGTTAGCTGAAGACCAGATCTGGAAATAGAACGTTGAAGAGAAGGGCAGAGCCTGGCTGTTCTCTGAAAAGGGTGGCCATGCGCCATGCAGCTTCCAGACAACTGCTGGAGAGCCAGGCAGTGCAGGGATCCTGTAAAACTTCAGCCCTTGAGTTCTGCAGTGATAAGGCAAGCTCTCTGGATTAACAGCCCTGTCAAGGGTAACCCTCTGGAGTGCTTATTTGTTTAGAAGAAGAACCTCATTCATCATCAGGGAGTGATAGATATGGGGGCTCTCTGACACTATATCTGAAGGCTACCTGGATGTATGGGCTCTTTTGGCACCGTGAGTAGGAAGAGGAAGAGAAAGGGCACTATTGCTATTTAGTTTCAACATAGTATTAAAATGAAATGTATTATACATGTTAAAAATGTCATTTGTTATGATGCGAATCTCATCTCTTTTTCTTACAAACCTCTTTGGGGAAGAGTTGCAGTTTGCCTTTTAATTATTTTATTATTAGATCATTTGAAACCTATTTTATCAATCAATTCTTTTAGTCAAGCTTGTGGATTTGATGTTTGTTTGCTATATATATTAAAAAAAGGGATTATAAGCCCAAACAAGTTTTCTTAAAAATTTAGTTTAAAAAATGATTTAAACAAGTTTTGGGATAACCCCAGATGTTTATTTGATAGTTTAGAATTTAAAATGATATGAAAATGGGAAAAGTTCAAGAGCTTATCTGTAGAAATTAATGACAATAACTGGCATAAAAATTGAGTGCCTTGAGTGTAAATAAGAATAAGATTACTTGTTAGGTGGATGAAATTTTAGGTACTATACTTAATTAGTTATGATTGGCAATTAAAACTAAATTCTGTGATTTGGAGTGTGTGTGTCTGTAATTAATAAAATTTTAGTTTTATTTAAAGCAGAAATGACCTATATTTCCATTACTAATTTGTACTTATATAGTATAAAACTCACTACTATATAGTACTCTATTCATATATCAACAGTACATATATAGATATAACCTATAAAATACAAAGCATATCTTCACTTTCTAATGTAAATATAATTTATTGGGAATTATGTGGTAATAATGATTTCTTTATAACATTCTTACAAGCAGATGTTGTGGTCTTAGTTTATAGATAAGTAAGTTTTAGGGAGGTTAAATAACATGTCCAAGGTCACATAGCTAGTATGTGGCAGAAACAGAATGTGAAGACATGTATACCCAGTTTAAAACGGTTGCCATTTACTCATGCTCACATCACCTCCTTTTACTGTATCTACGTGTATATATTACAAATGTCATTCTTACTTCTTTAAAAATTTTTTTTTAATGTTTATTTATTTTTGAGAGAGAGAGAACACATGAGCAGGGGAGGGGCAGAGAGACAGGGAGATATAGAATCCAAAGCAGGCTCCAGGCTCTGAGCTGTCAGCACAGAACCCAATGTGGGGCTGGAACCCGTGAACTGTGAATTCATGGCCTGAGCTAAAGTTGGATGCTTAACCAACTGAGCCACCCAGGTGCCCCTACAAATACTATTCTTACTTCTAATAATGCTGTGTGCAATGCTTTCCTCAAAGGATCTTTCAGATACCTTGATGGCTTCAAAGAGAAAAACAAAGCAAAGCAAATACAGTGGTTGATTCTTGTTGCTTTCTAAGAATCAAACCCAATGTAAATGATTTAATGTTAGAAAGTAGCAGGCCGACATCAGGGGAAAAAATTGTGCTATAGGCAACGTGTTTCTGATATCATCTCACTTGTTCATTCTGTTTACTCCACTCTTTCCCCAACTCACCTTAGAGTCCTCTATATATTTCTTCTTTACTCAGATCTGACTTCCCAGGAACTTCCCTCCCTTTTGCCTGATTTCTCAAAGTCCTGATGTTTCCTGGGTGATTATGGGAAAAATAGAATATCTTACTACTCTAGTTAATATGGTAGTTAGCAAAGTTGCACCTATTCTGAGAAACTTAACAATAATAAAACCAACAAGAAAAATAAACAATAATAATAAACATATAAACTACTTACTACATACACTGAGGAGTGAAACTACTTAGCACCCCTACTATATCCTCCCGCCCTCCCCCCTCGCACACACACAAAAACAAACCCGAAACAATAACAACAGCAAAAACCAACCAATTTACTGTCTACATTAACTTGACTATTTCATGAGACTCTTGTCCAGGCAGATGGCTTTATTGTTCACTACAGGAACTTCCCGAAAGACTCACCAAATCATCAATGGAAAGCATCAAAACACACTTAGGGATGGGCAATTGTATCCTAATCTTCACCTAATGATAAGCAAACCCTTTAACTAGAAGATTCACATAAACCAAGCTTCCAATTCCCCACAAATTTTGACTTTGCCTCCTTCCCCCTTTATGGCACTGTCAAAGCTCTACGAAGGTTTTCTTTTTCCTTACTGAGGTAAGCAATAAAGTCAACAACAGGTTGTGTCAGTAACATTTGGGGAGCTGGCATTTGAGAATAATAACAGCTACTATTTCCAAGGCACTATGTGTCAAGTGCTGTGTATGCATGCACACACACACACACACACTTACACATATATCATTTAATCCTCAAAACAACACTATGAAGTAGGAATTAATATGTTCCCCATATTACAAAAGAGGGAACTGGGGCCCAAAGAGGTGTTAAGTAGCTTGCCTAGACAATACAGATTCTTATCTTGGCCTCCTAAACTGCCTCTTGTACTATACCATCACCAAAGAAATGGGTCTGCAGGAGGCTCTACAACATTGACTGTTAAAGGGAAGCTTGTGGAACTGTGAAAGCAGATTTAGGGAGATGGTTGTCCACTGGATATTTGCTTCAAGTTATATTAGCTGCCGTCATTGTCTACAGCACCACCAGCATTGCATGTGAGTAAATCAGGTTGAAGGAATTAGTGTGGCATATAAATTGAAGGAAAATTGTTCCACTCAGGGTCTGAGTGAGGTATAATTACCCTAGATAACAGTCCTCAGTAGATGGTTTTCTATACCAACTCTATCAACAATTGCAGTAAGTTCTGCTATACTTACCTCTAAATAAGGGATGACTTACCCATGGGAAAAACATTAAAGGCACAGAGGAAAGAAGCTACAGATAAGAAGCTCACAACTTCATACTTGAGTCATGGATCATGTCACTGCCATAACTGTAAATCATCATGATTCATTAATAGATGTATGGCTGGGATAAGTTTTTTCTTGATGTTCTATAATTTCTCTACCAATGAACTTCTAACTGAATGGTACTGGTTATATTTCCTCCATCACTCTCTCTTACCCAGTGTTCTCTAACAATACACACATTTCCTGCTATCCGAATTCATTAAATTCTTGAATTTGGATAGCAGGGGACACCTGTATGTTTCTCGGTCTTCTCTTCCTGTCTCTCACACAAATTTCTCTCCAACTCTTCCATCTTTCTACTTTCCCTCTTGTTTTTCATGGTGCGATCACAATTTTGCATTAGTTCCTTTGCAAAGGTGGTGACTGGGTTGACGTGTGTTTTGTGACCTTATCTGTGGAGTTAGCCTCTGTTGAATTGCTATTTGATAATATGTCACCTGGTAATGACACTCCTGGAAACTAGGACCAAAGAGTCTTGATAGGAATTAGTATAAAAGTAAATATAGGCTAACATATAATACATTTAAATATCTCTTAAATCATTTATCCTACATGGCTGTCAAGTGAAATACCTCATTAGGATTCTAATTGTTTCTATGTTATATATCTATATCTCTATAAGTATAGGTAGATATAGATATGTTTGTGTATATTTCCAAATTCTAATGCACAATACTATGTTACTCTTTCTAAAGTAACTACCCTGCTCGAGCTCTTCTTTTACCGTCTTTCATCTACAAATAAAATCTGGAATGTTTTCTGATGCTCAAGGCTCATATCTCCATTTGTCATGCTCTCTTGCTATAGTTTTCTAGAACAGTGCACCTCAAACCTTAAGGTTTGAACCATGTGGAGATCTAGTTAAAGTAGAGTCTGATGCAGTAGGTCTCAAGAAAGTCCTCAGGCGCCACATCTCTCACAAGCTCACAAGTGATGCTGATGATGCTGACCCCTAAACCACACTGTGGAGTGGGGAGAATCTACATTCTAGAGCCTTATTACTTCAGCCAACAGTCATCTGTTCTGCCATTACACTTTTTCAGTCTTTGCTTTTCCTGCCAACTTGACTTTATCTATGCTCTTTCATGTGTACCTCTTTTTTTTTCTTCTGAGGTTTGTATTATCTACAGAAATGTAAATGAATGTGATGATTTCTCACAGCATTTCCTCTCAAAAAACCACATCTCCTTGATGTGCCCTTGAAGGAAAATCCCTTGCTTTCCAGTTTCCTGAATAAACAGATTTCTTTGAACCACGCCCTTGCACTGTCAAGAATTCCAAGGACGTGGAAAGACTCTTTGGTTGTAGTCATGTGACATAGTGACAGTTTAAGTCACTGAAGGGATAGGTGCAGATTGTAAAGGCTGTCTTTGGCTCAGGGAAATAACACTTACTATAAAAATATTAAGAAATGTATCATAAGTGTTCCTTCTCTTTTTCTACAATGGAAAACACTGCAGTCTCCGGATGAACACATCGAATAATTCTGGCTTTTAAGAAATATCACGCCCTGGCTGGTTCTGCACATTGGAGGCCATCCTGAGACCTGCTATGACTCTTGTGGACGCAGGCATTTCTTTAACGTTGTTTTAAAGTGACTGTCTCACTACTTAATAGCAAGCTCCCTAGAGAGTGCTAATTAACACACGAAAAGAGTCGTGCCATGTTTATACCTGTGGGGTACTGGCTTCTAGGCCCTCAGGACAGCGGGCAGCAGGTGCTGGCCAGGTGTTGCCTGAGCCGAAGTTAATCCCCGCGCTGAGTGTGAACTCAGACTCCCTGAACACGCTCCTCTCAGGGTTGATAAAGCCCTTCTGGCCTCGCAGTCCGCACTTCCTGGCCGCACTGCTTTCTTGCCTCATCAAAGTGAAACTCTCCGCTCACCTGGTTTAACTGGCTAATCCTAAATCGGCTTTTAGATTGTCACTTAACAACTCTGAGGAGGCCCTCCAGCAGGATTCCGTGCAAATCCCGAGGTGAATGAGGCCTAGGCTGAGTGAAAATGAGCCAACAAAAGATTTAAAAATGGACAGCAAATTCTTCACCTAAATTGTACTTTTAGTTCTTTTGTCTGAGAATTAAGGTCATAGGTCATTTCCAAAGATGATGTATGACTCTCAGACTTTACACAAATTTCCGTGACAAAATCAGGTGATGAAACAAAAGCTCCTTTTTTTATTAAATTTTATTTTTTTCCCTTTTTAATTTACTGATGACACATAGTATATAGCTCTTAAGATTTTAACTTCTGCTTGAGGCTGAACATTCTCGCTTCTAATTTATTCAGTAATACACCCTTTCAAAATATTTGTGTTTTGTTATGAAAAGACTCGTGTTCTTTCAAGTGTATTTCACTTTTGTAATGACATAAACATATTATTGGTGCCTCAAAAGAAGTTCTCAGATTTAAAATACAAATTCCTACATACCCATCAGTGTTCTGATTCAGTTATTTCTAGAAGGAAGCCAGGAAACTATATTTTTATCAAGCCCTCCAGGTCATTTTGATGCACACTGAAAATATGCTCTGTACATCTTCTTGAAGCAACTTTCCTTCTTTATTTAACAAATTCTTATCCAAAATAAAAGAGTAAAAGACAAACAAAGCGCGTTGTTTGTGAGGGCATGCTTCCTCAGCTATGAAAGGAGTCACCCAGACGGCTGGTGGACCATCACCCCCAGTGGCTCCGCTGGCACAGAGCTGGAGCTTGGTGGGAGTAGATTAGTGCAGAAAGATTCAAGGGAAGAAGGCAACTGGGAATTCTTATGAGTGATTTTGAAAGGAAGGGGTGATTTGAGCAGAGGCCACATGGTTTAACTTACAATGAACCTGCAGGTTTTGAAAATCGCATGCTGGATTTCCTCATAAACATACATCAATTTCAGGGAGCAGGAGGCTCTGCTCTTTGGTATGCAATCTTTTGGGAGTTTTTTCTCATTCAGTACAAATACATAGAAAATATACATTAGAGTTGAGAATTAAAAAATGCAGAGAGATGAAAAAGCTTTCAATAATTTAATAAAAAGCATGTGGGCAAATACGCCCTCTAGTCATTTTCCATTTAAATTATGAAACCTTTGAATTTGCTTTTAGGGGGATAAGCACAGGGTCCCTTGGCATTCTCTCTCTCTCTCTCTCTCTCTCTCTCTCTCTCTCTTTTCTTCTTCTTTTTTTTTTAAATCTGCATGTCATTGCAGAATGAAGTGGTAGCAATTATTCTTAGGGACCCAAGCAAGCGGCAGCACTTAATAGGATGAATGATGCACGGTACAGAATGAAATTGGGGTTGCCATCTGAAGCTCAACCTTAAGCACTTGTCTTTTCTGATACACAAATACACAGGAAAAAAAGAAATATGAACACACAAAGGTATAAAGGTATTATTTTGCTGCTTTTTTGGAATTAATAAAATACACAAAAATCTCTGGTTTGTCTTGTAGGAAGTTTAGCAAGTTTCTAGGATTAAATGGCTTTCCTCCTCTGTGAAGGGTCTGATGTAAACTCTTGTACCAAGGCTTAAAGTCTTAAGGCTGTTAGAAGTTTCCATCAGTCAGTCTGTATGTCAGTGGATAAAGTCAGTTGCTGATCTAACCTATTCATTGCTCTCTGGAAAAATGCATCAAACTATAGAAGTATTTTTTAGTGATGAAGGAGGGCTGGGGAAGATACAGGATTGTCAGATGATAAAATGTGGGGTTTCTAACCCGCAACATTTTGGAGCAACATATTACCACAATGCCTTCTAAGTAATTTTAAGTGTTATGTTTGATGAAGTGGTGAAAAAAGGACATTGGTTGTCTTTGGTAATCTATCTTTAGTTCCTTCCATGAACTGGAAGTTTCCCTCATTTCCATGGTTAGAAAAGTTTGTGCTCAATGTAGATTCTTCTTGAAATAGTTCATTTTGCACATTCAATACCAGAAAAACTAAGTGAAAGGTCATGAAATTTGTTTTACTTTCCCCCGCCTGGTTCTCTGTTGTCATAAGTTGATCTACATTTTTTTAATATTTGAAATGTCTGCATTTTGTGATACCATAGAGTCTATACAGGGGGATGTGTATGCCTTGTTAGTCAACAATTATTTGACTCTGAGTGCTGAACTGTGTATTGCACTCAATGAAATGTTAGCAAAGGGGCAGACAAGGATAGAATATAGATAAAATACCACATATGGCCTTGGCGTTGGCCCTCCAGGGGTTTATATAGTATATTTGAAAACATATGATTGTAGAGCTTAATAAGCTTGGTTGAAGGAATATAAGGATACATGTGCTTTGCATGCGCGTGAATTCTTAGGAGGCTGCTCTTATAGTTCATGTCACAAAGTTCACTAAAGGAATTTGCTAATGATTTAACAATGCTGTTGAAATTACTGGGTTACTCTCTAGTTAGACTGGCAAACTTTCTATGAAGCGTTGTAATCCACATTATCACATTCAGTTCCAACAATGGGGTTCCCAAAAGGTTGGTCAGTTTCTCTCCTCCAAAGTTATAGTACTTTTGTCAGATATTCTCAGGAGCCAATTATGACTATAGAAAATAAGTTGATTCATAGGTATGTAAGGTGAATTTTGACATTTTCCTTTAGTCTGAATGACTGTATCCCAGAATTGATTTAGTCTTGTCTCTGCATAGCTCGGGTAGATAAATGCTAATGTCATTCACATTTCCAACTGTTATGACTAAGTTTTTGACTTGAAAGCATATGGAAATAAAGTCTTATTGCAGACTTTAGAAAAACACAAGTTTTTGTACGTGAGCAAAAGATAGCAATAGGAAAATGACAAACTTGGCTTGCTATTGATTAGAAGAAATTTCATACCTTTTGACAGATACAAAACAGTAATACGGTGTTTTTTTTCAGATCTAAAATTTTCTTCAGTCAAATCCTGAGAATAAGTCAGTTACTGTGAGTTTCAGTATGGAACTTTGGGAAGGGCAACAATTCTGATTGGGCCACTTGAATACTATAAATGTGTCTAGCACTTTTTAGCAGAGAGGCTCCTTCATATGTAGCATGTGGCTCAATGTTTGCTTCATTATATTAGCATTTTTTTTTCAAAACCTGGGATTGATTTCCTGCTGCTACTTTCGATCTCAGTTTAGATGTTTTTTTGGAGTTCGGATATTGTATCTGCTTTCTTCCGTCCCTCCTTTCAAACCTCCAACCCAGATGTCAATTTTTTTTTATTTGAATATAGAGAAGCTCATTAATTTTTCTTTCAAAGGAGCTTTGGTAAACATGTAAACTACAAGGAAAAAAGGAAAATAAAACCTTATTAAAACTTATAAAATAGTTCTAAATTCTAGATGACTATAAAATTCACCTTAACAAAGCACTAAAAAAAAATTAGATACTAAATGTTAGCCTAGAATCTAAACAATAGAATAACTCAGAATTCTATCACAATAGGTGAGAGACATTTCCTCATTTAGTTTTTAAACAATTCTTTGACAACAGATCTTTCCACAGATGCCAGTAACTCCAGTCATGTGACTTGACTTGATGGTCATGGGGGTCAGGGGTGCATCTCATCTCATCACGTTTGTAGTCAAAGAAAACAAGCTAATAAAAGTTAGCTTGGTTAATTTTTTGTAGCTGATACTATTTGTAGAATGCAGAGTTTATCGTTTGGGAGGAGGGGAAAATCATGATAGATAGAAAATAAACATTAAACTCACATAGTGCAAAAGCAAGCAAAACAAAACATTGGTCAATTACCTAAGAAAAGAACTTCATGAAATAACCCTGAGCAAGGATATTTTTGCTTTGCTTTGGGAAAGATTGGTCATCCTGTATATGGTAGTAGGTTCTTGTTAACTTTCTTTAAACTTTCACCCTAAGTTTTCCCAGTACTTTTCATTCTAATCAGTAATATTTAGGTGAAACTTTTTTTTATACAGAATAACTAGTGAAGGTTTAAAATGTATTTGATTTATGCTAACCTCTGTAAAATCCATGAAAGGGCATGGGATATTTGCTAACATCAAAACCTGAATACCTTAGAACTGAGGAGATTGTTCCTAAGATTTTATTCTAATACTTACCAACAATACTTACCAAATGGTTGTTGTTTACCATTTAAAATTGGCTTTTGGTTAAAGCGTCTGAGTTATTACAAAGAATGTTGCAAAGGAAAAAACTTTATAATGTGTGAATTGCCAAAAAATATTCTTATGTGCTTTGGCTATCTGCATGAAGAAAGATGCTTGACTTTGAGGTTTTATTAATCTTTTTCCTCAACAAAATTTTGTTATTATAATGCTAAATAGAAGCAACAAGTATCATAATTTTTAAGTTTCCTGCCCAAATGCCATTGATGTGATTTTAATAATCATAATCTTCTAGTGATAGAATGTCCTATAGATATTTTCCTTCTATTCTTCCAAAATATCATGATCTAATTTTTTAGAAAATGTTTGTTTATTTCTGAGAGAGAGACAGAGAGAGAGAGAGAGGGAGAGAGAGAGAGAGAGAGAGCAAGTGGGGGAGGGGCAGAGAGAGAGGGAGATGCAGAATCTGAAGTAGGCTCTCAGCTCTGAGCTGTTAGTACAGAGACTGACGTGGGGCTCAAACCCACCATGAGATCATGACCTGAGCCAAAATCATACGCTGAACTGACTCACCCACCCAGGCACCCCAAAATATCATGATTTAGTGAGAAATTAGGATCTGGCCTCATGTCTTACTATGATTTTGGTGACTAAAGTACCTGTTTTTTAGCTTCAATTGCCTTGATTTTGAACAGAAGACCAATAATATGTAATAATTATGTGACAAATGCTGCTTTAAGTTTTTTATTTACTTTACAGTGATGTTGTGAAAACCATATATTATTCCCATGTTACAGATGAGAAAACTGAGGCAAGAAAAAGTAGCTTGTCCAGTTAATAAATAAATTAATGAATAGCAGAGTCAAGATTTGAATGCAGGAAATACTATTTTAGTATTATTCTTAATACTTTAAGAATAGTGTTATTCTTGACACTACTTTAGTATATGTTCTTAATCATTTAACCCTTCTGCATTAGAGGTATTCTGAGCATAAATTAAGGGTTAGTAGATGCTTTATATTTATATATAAGTTCATAAAAATCTGTCTGCCTTCATAATTTTCTTTAGTCCTTCAGACTTACATTAAAAATAATGACATACAATATTAATTCTGGTGAAATTTAAAGATGCGTAACAATTGAGATCCCTCCCAATTACGCTGAAATTTAAGTTTATGTTAATTTGGCATAATTTATTTTAGGCTTTAAGACTCTGAACCTACATTAATATGTGTTAACATATTAATAGTTAACAAAAACAGCTAACAGAAAAAATGTTCAAAAAGAAAATATAAAATTAGTGGTGAATTGTATATGAGGATATTAACATTTGATCAATGTCAATCTTCCTTGGATTTGTATAAAACCATTGTACCTACTGTAGATGTTAACAGTAGGCATGTATGGCAGTCAGTTAAGTGCCAGATATAAAGATGTTGATTTAATAGTTTTTTATTGAGCACGACATGGTTATACAATTTTTTGGGGGGGGGGCAGGATATACAATATTGGAAGACTCAAATGTGAATACTTCATAATCTTTTGCCTTTTCATAGTTATTTTCATTGGGAATACCAACGCATTTCACATCACATTATTAAACATCCTCAGCATAAAATTATTTTTGGAAGAAATTGCTTGGTACACGTGGATCTCAGTGTTAAATTCCTCAGATGAAAATGAGAATACATGAATTCTTCTCAGTTCTGTGATTTTTAGAATACACACACACACACATACACACACACACACACACACACACATATGAGTGAGAGAGAATCTGTATCTCAATGTGAGATTGAGAAAACAAGATAAAAAAAAGCCCTCAGTGCTTGTTTTTAGGGAAATCTTATTTCCCACATGGTGATCTTTTAAGAAAGTTAACTGTTGTTACCTTCAAATAAATAACTCAAAGAATATCCATAGAGCAGGAAGGGTAACTATATGGAAGGCTACACAATGTGTCATAAAACAATATGATTTATAAGTAAGCAGAATCTGAATTCAAATCCACTCCTTCACTTGCAGGCAGTAAGATCTTGGGCAAGATTCCGTAAAATAGGAAACAGTTATTGCTTATGGAATATTATGAGGCTTTCATGGAGTTGTGTACATATATTTGTTCTTTGTAGTATCCCTAGCACTTGTAACAGTGCCTGGGATATCACAGGTACTTAATATGTATTTGCTGAATGAATGAATAATGATTATAACATGGCTCAATTAATTTTAACTATTCTTATTATTCAATAAGCAGAAGCATGAACCTTCTATTTAAACAAACTTAAATGACAGATCTCAATTTGTTTATTTTTATAATTTTAAATATTATCTAGTGTATGTATAATAACATATATATATATCTTATATACTTAAATATACTTATATATCTATACGTATCATTGGTATCGTTTGACAAATCATTTATCCAAATATATATTAGGTAAATATATAGCTTAGAAAAGTTTGAAAAATACAATCCAATACTAAATATTAAAACTTCTCACAGAGCCAAATACTGAGCAGTTGAATAAGAGAACTGTAGAGCCTACTTCAGTTCATACTGCTTAGGTTTTAAAATGATTTAGGATGTTTCTTAAATGAGAATTTGATTGTTTTCTGGTAATCTAGACAATGTATATTCAAGTAAGAGTCATTAGAAATGTTTTGGGGTGTGTCTAAGTGAATTGATTTGAATATTACTGTCTCAGTATTCACTACTCATTCTTAGAAGGTGAATCCTTTGGGTTGGCTCAGTTGATTGAGCGGCTGACTTTGGCTCCAGTCATGATCTTGCAGTTGGTGGGTTTGAGCCCCTTATAGGGCTCTTCACTGACAGCACAGATCCTGCCTGTCTCCCTCTCTCTCTACCCCTCCCCAGCTCCCTCTCTGCCTCTCTTTCCAAAAATAAATAAACATTAAAAAAACTTAAAAAATAAAGAAGATGAATTGTTAAAATGTCTGTACATGTGATACCTAGAGACAAGCTAGATCTCTCCTTGGATTTCCAGGTATTTTTAGCTATTGCTTTATTTATCTACTTCAGTTTTACAATTTGTGTTTCTTTAAAGCCACTCACAGAATAGACAGAGTGTCTTTGTATTCATCATGCAACACGGTAAACTGACTAACATACTACAGAAAATCCAACCCTCTTGTGATTTTTTAAATTTGTTTTAACAAGATAAATTAGAAACAAAGCTATATACTCATTTACTTTTTAGACAATTAGCTCTAAACAACGATTAGCTCTAAACAATTAGCTCTCAGGTAGTTATTTTAAACAGCCTTGGGAAATAATGTTTGAAGTTTCATGCTTAAAAATGAAAAAAAAAAACACAACATTTGATAGGTTCTGTTATACAAAATTATTAACAGAATAACCTGTCATCTCAAGTTTTATGGATTCTTAGTGGCTCCTTTTTACAAAATGCTGATTTCTTCTAAGGGATTATCTCCTGGAAAATTTCCATATTCTCTATCTGAGGCTTTTCAATTTTGTTTGAATTATATTTGGAAAATTACCACTGTCAGTATGTTCTTTTCTCTCTCTCTCTAGATGGCAGCATTTGCCTTACAGACTATCTCCCCTTTCATTTTTGGACCATCTTTTTTATGAGGGTGTGACACCTGGGGAATAAAAATGATGTCTACCAGACTAGATGACTAAATGCATGACTGCCTGGCTTGTTAGTGAACATTGAGGTTATTTATTTTACAAATCCTATTTGTGTCTTCTCAACAAAACATTTGTATTTCACGAAATCAATTCATGGAAATTTAGGAGGAGGTATTTCAAATGAAATGAGTAAATACTAAATCTGAAGGCCATACTTTCCCCCATTCTCCGTATGGTCACATGGGATACTGTAATTCTTCCATCTTAGAAGATTAAGATTTTTATCAATTTGGATGAAACTCAAAAGCTCATGAATGTAGAAAATCCATTTCCTAGACAAAGTAATCTGTGAAAACATGTATCCACTTGATACGTGGAAATAGAAATAAAATCTTCAAACTTTTTGAGGTTTGCACATCTCCGATACAAGTTATTTGTAGGAAGTGTGATGATGGGGCATGGAATTTAGAAGTAGTTGAAATATGCCACCATTCCTGGCTGCCTCCGTGGGCATCTGATTTGTACAGCTGCATAGGGTTCCATACTTAGAAGGACTCTGAATCTAGGCCTTTTAATGCTCTACTGTAACCATCTAGAAATTCTTAATACTTTTTGCATAAGAGGCCTGAATTTTTATTTTCCACTAGGCCCTTTAAATTGGGTAGCCCATTCGTATTTTTACTAAAGGCAAGTATCTCAAATTGACAGTACGTACATAATGAATGCTAATAATAATTCCTATTATGTCATGAAGTGTGAAGTAGACAAAATGTTATATGATAACTGAGACCTCTAGGGATAATTAGAAAACACTCACTTAAATTTCTTGGATGTTTAAAGTCACAATTTTGCAAATAGCAAGATTTTCTAAATTCATGTCAATAAAGGAAAAGTAAAGATTGACGAAAATATTCTTTTTTTTAAGAAAAAAAAAAAAAAGAACTGAGTGCACCTGGGTGGCTCAGTCAGTCGGTTAAGTGTCCAACTTTGGCCTGGTCATGATCTTGGGGTTTGTGGGTTTGAGCACAAACCCTGTGCTGTCAGCACAGCCTGCTTGGATTCTGTGTCTCCCTCTCTCCATGCCTCTACCCCACTCACACTCTTTCTCTCTCACACACAAAAATAAACATTAAAAAAATTAAAATTAAAGAAAAACCTGAATATATTTCAACACATTTGTTTCTGTGGCTTCAAGTGGAATCCAGAAATCAGTAACACATATAAAAGAAGGAAAACAGAAAGAATTAAATGTACTTCATTTATGTTCTTTTGTATAAAGTATCTCATAAACTGTTAATATGGCTGGAGAAATGGAGTGAGGATATAGTGTCACTACCAAAACAAAGTCAACAGACAATCATTTTTTTAACTGAGTGTGTAAAAGAAAAATACATCAGAGCATTGAGACTTTTTTTTCCCACAAACTTAAGAAAAAAACATTAATTTATAGCTTACTGTAAACAAAAATCCTATACTCATTTTCATCTTGAAGTAGTAATGTAACACAGAACATGCACTGACATATTACTGCCTGAACAAAATAGTTGTTTATAAACCACTCAAGAGATCTAAGGTGGAAGGGAGTTGGAGTTGACAACTGAAATGTATGGCTGTGTGAATTCAGCTTATTTCATTGATATCTACTTAAATATGTCATTTAATAGTGGCTGACTTTTTGGATCCTGAATAAATAGAGCATGTAAGCAACCCAATAACCCCCATCAATCAAGGGAAAGTGCAAATAATGTCCAGTTTCCTGTTTATCTCATCAGTGTGTTCCTAGATACCAGGGCATAAGCCAGAATGGTCCTAGAAAGTCATGTGGTATCTAGAGATGCTTGTATGCATAAGAACTTAATAATAATTAGAAGAAAAGGAAGGGAAGGCAGGAAAGAAAGATGAAAGGACTTTTTCTGTGTATACTTAGGCTATGGGATTAGTAGGAGTAAGAGCAGATGAGATTTATTGAATTATAGAAAAGGATTTTAAAATTTTACTCTGAATTCCTAGGTATGCATAAGGTTTCCTCCAAACTTGTAGACTGTGTGGTTAAAAAACATGTATAGAGGGAAGTTTCAACCAAAGATTGCTGAGTCGGGGGGAAGGAATGTTCATGTAGTTCTCCTTTGGTCTGAAACCTAATGACAGACACAGTCTTCCGTGTCAGGGATTAGGATACAATTTACACTGAGTGTCTTTGGCTCTGTTTTTAAAGGTAAAAGTTTTCATTCAGCGAGGCAGTGATAAACCCTGAACTTATACCTAAAAATAAGGAGCAAAAATAGTGCTTCTCACTTACAGTATGATACACCTACACACCCTATACAGTGAGAAAACATTGGCTTTTTGAGGCTTTTAAATACTTTCAAAATACTAAGTGATTACAGAAATAGGAGATTGTGAAAAAGATGCCAAAAGGAAAAAATAGAATCTTGTGCTACTTAAACAAGAAAAAATATACTTTCCTAAGTGTCTTTCCTGCCTACATGTTTGGATAGAGGTAGGAGAGTGGTATGAGTCTCTGTCGGTATTGGAATAACTCAAAGAGATAAACAAAAGTTATCTAAACAAACAAGTTATAATTCTATTCCATGATGACATTTATAGGAACAGTCATTTTTCCCAAGCTGATAGAGTATCAAGAAATACATAAACATTGAAATAAATTGCATATTCTAGATATATATAAAAAGGAAAGGCATCGTGGTATAATCAAGCACATATGCATCACACATAGTTTCGTTCTGAGCCATAACCCTGTCTTTTTTTCCTCCAGTTGGGAAGATACATCTGTTTCTTCTCCCTCATTTGATATGATCCAGCAAAATCCAAGCTTTGGAGATGCTTGCCTGGAACATCAATGATTACTTGATTTCTCAGCACATAAATCTAACTCCAATCCTTGTTGGCATATATTAGTAATGAGGTAACTCAGCCTATGGCATCATCTGCTCTTTACTTCCTCCACCAGGAGACTCTTTGTAACCTGCCACTTTAACACTGTCAAGACTGATGTCAATTGTTTTCCCAGATCAGTACGGTGGGGAAATATACACTGTTTAAAGAAAAACAGAAATGGCTGTGGAGGTTTGTAGTATTACTGAATGCTGATTTCTAAACTCCAAGTTAAATTTCAAAACATGATGCCATAAAAGACTCTGCTGGAACTTGGACGCCAACCTCTGTCAGATTTCTTCTTTTAATACCTAGATGGACTTCTCCCCCCCATACACCCATTTTTTACTTTACTTACCATGTTTCCCCTTTTAAAGGCTTTTACACACTAAAAACTCTTCCTATTTAACAGACTAAAACATATACATAATTACATTACATTTTTTCTATTTTAGTTTTAGAACATTCATGAGCCTTGCCAGTGGAGCATGAACACCAGTTATCTAAGAGTGAATTTTCCTGTTATTATATTAGTTTTTTGGTTGATGTAGTGGAAGTGA
Source organism: Panthera uncia (assembly GCF_023721935.1). Classification (NCBI taxonomy): domain Eukaryota; kingdom Metazoa; phylum Chordata; class Mammalia; order Carnivora; family Felidae; genus Panthera; species Panthera uncia. Next base: position 91,636,484 of record NC_064811.1, on the reverse strand, counting down.
AGATATTTTTGTTTGCTGTGCTAAACTGACTGGGAGGGACTGAATTGACAGGCTACCCCGATACATGAACAACTACCTATGTAACTGCCTTTGAGTATATATGTTTAATTGTATTTCACATACTGTGTTTTAGACTTTCAGCAAGGCCAGCTTCATGGGCATGACACTTATACAATTCCATAGGACATCACTCTTAGTGGGACCTTCCATCTGATTTATGCCCTGCTGTTGTTGCCTTGCAATTCTTAATGATTTTTGGAGGCAGTACCTAGGATCTTCATTCTTCCCTGGGCCCCACAAGTTATATATCTGGTCCTGACTTTCAGTAATAATTTCTTTCAGATTTTTGGCCTCTAGGTACATTGCTACTGGTAGGAAAAGCTGGTTTATTGTCCATGAGAACATTCCGGGGACTCAATAAATTGTTGGTTTACACAGAGCTCTGACCTTAAAAGAGGAATATAGGTGTCCAATGATTATGCAAGATTGTTTATAAAGAGTAACTGTATACATTTTTCCATTGACTTTCATCATAAAAACAAAGATTTGTTCTTATGGACTATTCTGTCAGTGAACAACTTGGAATCATTTGGTGAAGAGGAGTTAAAATTGAGGAGCTTCCTTTCCTCTTTGTCAATGCTCTGGGATTGGCCTGTACTTTTCCTCATGTACTTCAGCTTGAGATTGTTAAGTAAAGCAATTTATTTTGCCCTCATAAAAAGTAAACAGTTAACATATATTTGAAGCCCCAACTGCTTTGCCTTCTGGCAATTTAGGATTGGGTTAACTTCTTTCTTCTTTCTTCTTTCTTCTTCTTCTTCTTCTTCTTCTTCTTCTTCTTCTTCTTCTTCTT